>NW_005187758.1:228893-245765 GCF_000239375.1 Pundamilia nyererei | reverse complement strand
GGGACGCTCAGGGAGTTTGTGTGTTCAGACACATGAAACATTAGAGGGAACATTGGTTAGAATCCTTATTATATCTGTAGCCCTCATTTACTCAATACCATTAAATAAATGGGCTTTGGGTTCTTTTCCTAGTGTACTCTCGTACGATATTTTTAAGTTAACTTCTCTTTTGTTTCTGGGATCAATGAAGCTTATTCCTTAACAGTAGCACTACACGCGAAAATTAACACTAGTGTCTATAGCGCAGTAAATCATGTCATACACCATGTAAAGTAGAGCATTGCAGCCCTCCTTTAATTTACCAAACAATGAAAACAAGAAAATAATAAAATGGCAGATTTCAGTATTCAGGCAAACCAAAAACACACACAGCAATTTACCCACTGTACACAGAATCTCCACACATACAGTGTAAACCACCAGTGATAAAACAATTATAGTCCCCAAACTAAACCTAAAGCCGGCAGAGATAAACCCTACGTTGCAGGCCTGTATTCATCCAGTATAAATCCAAAACGATCCCCCAACCGGAAGTTCTTCACTCAATGAGCAAAAGATAAATAAATAAACTCAGTACCTTGTGAGACGTGCAATTCCCACCAGCTTAATCCAGGTAACAAGTTGTCTTCAGCTCCGTCAGAAACACTCCGCTCTGAATGCAGCAGCACAAAGATGATGTGATGCTAACTAGCTCCATAGTTGATCTGGTTGGTGAGACTAAAGGAAATCCCTCCTCAAAACTAAGCTTGTACATTTGTTTGAGTCATCGCGTCTTATTATAGGTATTTTGATTTTGACAGTTTATTTCTTGGTGCTTTGAACATCTCTAGGCCGACGTTTCCTTTAGCCACACCTCTAAAACTTTCCTGTTCACACAAAAATGTCTATTAACAGCACTGACAGCCAGAGGACAGTAAGTGATTCTGGAAAGAATGAATTGTATTTTTTAAAAAACTTTTATTCCAGTAGAGTCTTTCTAATCTTTTAAGTGTATTTTATTAGATTTGGCTGGTGTAGTGGGTTCATACAAGGATTTTTTCCTTCTATACTTTTTCAGTGAATCCCCATCGGTTGCTTCCATTAATACACTAAGCTCACTGTCTGTACTGGCTGGTGTAGTGCATGACATCTGAGTAGTCAAGGCTGTGTCACGGCAAATTGTTCACTTACTGGAAATGACAATCGCATTTGTTTGTTAAATATAATCAATGGAAACAGCTGCCGGCTACGCAGCTGAAGGGAAAACGAGCGCACACTCAGTGGATGTGGAAATTACATGACCGGCGAGTGGGCTAAAGTTATATACTGCTCAGCAAATTCATCTGTAATAATATAGCTGATTGTAGCGGCTTCCTTTTCCTCCCCCTCCACTCCACAGTGGGGATGGCAACCATTGAGGGTTCAAAGTGTCCAATGTCCACACTCACCTTTCTGACTGTTATGACTATACAACCCTCCACCCCCACTCCACCCTCCCCACTAGACTAAAGTACCATTGCACGAGAGCACAGATAAGACTGTGGCTATGTAACAGTACATCTACTGTACTCAGATTTCATGCACTTCTTTTATACTTTTCTCTTTTTTATTGCTGATAATGCTGCCAATTTATTATTTGAGTTCAGTTGTTGCACTTTGTACTGAATACTATTTATTTTTAGTTTTAATGACTTAGTTTTAAAGCATGAGCTTGAAAATATTGGTTTGCAGACCAGTTTTCTAACTTACAAAATTCCTGTGCCTTGATTGAAAACTCCTGGAAACACCCCTGTTGGGTACTTGTAGTACATGTCATGCAGCCACAGTTCTCTGTGTAACTGTGTGTACTTAGAGTAACAAGTGTAAACACGCGATTGCAAACACATCATTTATGTGCCGGACACGTTAAAAGATCCCTGACTTGAAGGACTTATTGCCGAGTCAGGTCTCAAATGAGCTAACTTTAATTTTCTATCAAACGTGGCTGATCTGCACGCTGAGCTGTGAAGAATGAAGATGCTCGATTCTCTAACTGAACCTAAATTTGGCACACGAGTGTTTGAATCTTTGTGCTGCCACACCAGCAGACTGTCTTTTGCTTTTTAGTGTGTGTGTGTGTGTTTGTGTGTGTGTGTGATGTAAGTGTGTAAAGTGCCGGACAGAGGGGGGGCCTCCCTTTGGTGTGAGTTGGGGGGGTCTGAAGTGGCGTCCCTCCATTAACACAGACAGAGGTGTGTGTGAGAGATAACTGCCAGCTCTCACACTCTGACACCTCACACACACACACACACACACACACACACACACACACACACACACACACACACACACAGTCTATACACCACACAGGACCTCCTGTCTACATTTCCCAAACCTCTCACACACACTTTTTTATGTCCTTCAGCCCCTTGAACGCACAGACGCACACACACTAAGTCAGTCCATCACACACACTTCACAGCCACTCTCCCCACTCGCATGCCACCATGTTGACTCACTTGCCATGAGATGGATGGATGGAAGTGGAAGAATGACACACATCACATCGCTGAGTGTGTGTGTGTTAGACTGAGTGGCCTCGTTCACTGTTGGTGTCAGTCAAACTGGCATCATGATGACTGGTTTTGCATGACCAGTTAGTCGTGTTTTGTGTGTGTGTGTGTGTCAGCAGATCAGAATTTTGTCCTCAGCCACTGTAAGTTTCTGTTACTGTAACGTCATCGCCGTGAGCTCGTTTTCACTCAATCAGCATCGATCGCTGTTGTTTGTAGCAGCAGCTCCATATAGCTGTGTTATCGTGTTACATCACTGTGCTGCCAGTCTAAAATCAGCTGCCAGTTAGAGGTGTTAGCTATGTTAACAGTAAGGGTTGGCACCAGCGTTCAGACAAGCAGCTCAGCTCTGTGCTATCATGTCAGGTATACGTATGACACATGCCGCGGTGACTGCCACTGCTTTTTCCCTCATTGAAGACTCTTGATTACATGAACTTTTCTGTTACTATAAGCTGAAACGTGTCAGCGCTGGTTGGCTCTGTAGTGTGTTATTTAAATTTAAATGGATTGCTGCTGTTAGTACAGCATCCGTGTGTGTTCTCAGTCATGCAGGTCGTGGCAGTCTGGAAAAGAAGGCGACTGGATGTCTTTAACTTTTAGTCAAGCCACTTTGTTTTCAAGTACTTAGATCAGAGGATTGCAATCAGTTGGTCCCTCCGTCTGGTTCCTTACTCTGATGTCTGGATTATCAGCCTCGTTTGCATCTTTTTATTGCACCGACACAGATTTGTGTTGCAGTGATGTTGGTGTAGACAGTTACTCTTGTAGCTTTTTCTGTTAGATTATTGCTGTTTTTTTCTGTTGGGCTCTGTTCTCAGCATGAGAAGTCACTTCATTTACTCTGTAATGCATCTGTAATGGTGAAAATACGTTAACCAGATCCCAACAAATCAAAAGTGAGACAGAGAGATATTTGTGTGGAGCAATGTGGGACTCAACAAATCTTACTGTAATGTGTGGCCGGCTTTTAAAAACGACACACATTAGAATATACCGCTTTAGCTCTCGCATACAACAGCCTGCTTGCACTCATGCATTCCCTCTTTCTACAATAATACTTCTTAAAAGTCTCTTGCATAAGTGTTCGTCTAACTGATTTAAAAAAGAATCAATGAAACTCAGGGTGAGCCCAGGCTTGCATATACAAAGATCCACTTTCTTCTACTTGTCGAGTTCAGAGCTATGGTTAGGCTGGAGTTATCCCAGCTGTCGCAGGGCGGGAGGCGGGGTACACCCATTACATACGGAGAGACAACCATTCAGACTCGCATCCAAACATGCGACCAGTTTAGAATCACCACTTAACCTGCCGGACATGTTTGTGGGAGGAAGCCAGAGTACCAGAGAGAACTCACGTGGCGCGGTCGTCTGGTGGTTAGCGCAGTTGCATCATAGCAAGAAGGACCGTGGTTCAAGTCCACTTGACAGCTGAGGCCTTTATTTCGCAGTGTTCTTCACATGTGTCACATTTAGATCAAGGAACTGCTTCAACTTCTTCAAGAAACAGATCTAACAGAAAAATAAGTCCAGTCGCCTTTAGCATAAGTGCTGATCTGAGGGATTGTCTGGTAAATGCTGCTGTAACATTATCAGTGATCTGTTTTGATCTGATTTGTTTTGAAGCTGAAATCCACCCAAATAAATGACCTCATCACTTATTAGGACTCACATAAATGGTGTTGCTCACATTTTCTCCCTGGTTGAAGATGGCAAAGATGTTTACATGAAGATTTTTAAGTGTGAGAGTCTGAAAAACCGTGCTGTCACAGATCAGACAAGCATCCGTCATTCTGAGCTCCACTCCTGAGAGTCCATGTTCACAGAGCCACAGCCCTGCACATTTGAAGCACTTAAAGCAGCGGTCTCCAACCTTTTTTTGCGCCACGGACCGGTTTATGCCCGACAATATTTTCATGGACCGGCCTTTAAAGTGTCGCAGATAAATACAACAAAATAAAACTAGTACCTGTACTGAAAAAAAGAAGATTTATTCATAACACACGTGAAAAGACCCAGGAAAACCGAGTTAACGATCAAAACGATAACAAAATAAGGCTGAAAACCGATAAAAACCCTGAAAACTATACATTTCACACCTGAGCCTCAACTCTCGCAGCCCGGTACCAAACGACTCACGGACCGGTACCGGTCCGAGGCCCGGGGGTTGGGGACCGCTGACTTAAAGGACCGAGCTCGAGGAGTTTTTAGACCCCCGCAAAGCTGTGCTGGGTTTTTAGACAAATCATAACAGCTACGACTGATAATTAGCATAATTCCTGTTCAAAAATAGATTTTTTCAAGTCATTTGTGGTTTGTTTGTTTGTTTTTTTGTTGTTTTAATGCATGATCTATATTTTAAAGTGATTATGGATTATGTTTAGAAAGGTCTATGCCAGGGCTCTGGGAGGGAGCATCTATTAGTTGAACCTTGGAAAGTGTGTATTGTGTTAGTTTAATGACAGAAAATTAAATGTGAAATATCAGTGATTGTGGGATCAGCTGCTGAACTTTACAGGTTTGAATCTGTGCTGAGTTAAGATTTTTGCAATCAGGCGCCACCGGGCCCTCTGACCACCACCAGCAGGCAACGGGTGAAGCGTCTTGCCCAAGGGCACAATGACCGAGACTGTTGGAGCCGGGGCTCGAACCGGCAACCTTCCAATTACAAGGCAAACTCCCAACTCTTAAGCCGTGATCGCCCCTAACACAGAACCTGAAAGAAGAACCTAAGTAGCGTGTATGTGTTGGACTGTGAGGGCTTGACATGCAGATGATGATGATGATGTTCAAAGTTATAAAAGGCAAAGGAAAAAAAAGGCCAAATTTAGAATTAGGAGCTGTTAAGAAAAAGCTTTTGAAAATGGGCCCGCGTCGGTTGTGGAGACTGTAATAATTACTGACCAATTACAGCCTGGCGTGGGTCAATACAGCATGTCTTCACTGCAGTGTGATGACTCACGCTGGTTTGTGTAAATATTTAGGACTAAGGCGTCCTATCTGCTGCATTAAACTGTAATGCTTTATGAATTTCTCCATCATTTACCTGCTATAAACCACAATTTCTGCCTTTTTTGTTAACCTGTAACGGGCTCTTCCTGTAAACTCATGCAGCAAATCAACTTTAATAAATTCAGATGTTACTGGCAGTCATGTTGAAATGCATTAGTTGCCATTATCTACGTTGCGTAAGTGTTTTTTCGTTTGTTATGGATGATTTTTAAACTACAGTATTGTCTTTTTTGTGCAGAAGTAGAAGCGCTCCCAGCTGCATTATGTAAACCTTATGTAACTGGATCGTTTATTTACACGTGTCCTTAATGAATTACCATCACCAGCACTCACCAAATGTTGGGGAGTAAGGCGTTAACACATACAGGCGGGTTGGCCGGCGATGAGTCAGCGGCAGCCGCTACTCAAAAGCATCCCAGCTGTGGTGGCAGCGGCCCAGCGGGGGCGGCGCCAGCCAGGCCGGGTCACCGCAGTGGGCTTGTGACCGTGTGGTTGTCGGTTTGATTCCCCAGATAGCTTCTGCACAGCGGCAGTCTTTTCTGTGACTCAGCTTGAAGCTCCTCTGTGACTCAGAGCTTTGTTCAACCAGAGCTTTGCTGATGGCGTGGTGGTCGTGATTCTGCTAATGCCACGCTCGCCTGCATGCATCATAACTCCTCCACTTCTGTACCAGGTAACAAACCCACAGGTGTGACACGTCTTCAACTTCTGAACACGGTTTGGTTCTTCGGTTTAAAAGTGAACAATCTACATTTTTTGACATGAATGAATGAATTATTTAGGGCATTGTGACAGAATTTATGCTCCAGTTGTTGAACATTTGCACAAGACAGTCTGTTTCACTCTAATCTGTGGATCGTACCATCATATATCCTCCAAAAATCTGCTGACCTCCATCTGAGCCCAGAAAGGACCCAAAGATTTTGCCTTTTCTTGAGGACAAATTGTATGTCTAGAAAAAAAACCCCATTGGGCCCTGGCATTTGGGGTTTTGTGCATCTGGCATAAGAAACCTTCCAGATGAAGTATGCAGAGCACCTGCTCTGGTAACTCTTTGTTAACCAACTGAAAGTGGCCTCATTTTTTTATTTATGTATTTATTTATTCTGTTTTTGAATGTGGGCATACAAACAGCTGGTATGTGCAGACATGGAGGGATGGATGGCGTTAGGATTAAAAACTGGTATAAAATGTGACGTTTGCACTTTCAACACAGGTTGAAACGGAGACCCAGCGAGGCTGCATCTCACAGCTAGGTCGTCTTAAATCAATCACGTGACTCGGACGTGGTGATGTGTCCGTTGGCTCCAGAGAATTAAATCTTTTCTTTTAAATAACTGGGTCGTTTTAATGCTGTTTGTTGTGCACCGTGTTTTATCTGTTCGCCGATCATTTTATGCGTGTTTAGTGAAAACATTAATATGAATCAGCATACAACATTCTGACTGTGGATCTGAGCTGTGTATGGAAATACTTGTGTGTCTCTATTGTGATCTCAAGTGATCTGTCACTCTGCATCCGCATCAGTCTGTCAGCTTGTAGCTGCTGGCATTGTTTTGAATGAATTATTGTTTAGATGACTAATATACTGTATAGCATAAAATACAGAAGACTGTGAATGTTGTCCTTGAATTGAAGACAGCTGGTCTTGTTGGTGTTAGGTGCATAGTTACATTTCACGTCTCAGCTCATCCCTACAAATGTAAGTACACGCTGTGTCAATGCGACCTGCAGCTATTGCGATTGGCCTGTTCAATAGCGTTGATTCCTCCTGTGCATGTCCAGATACTTTTCTGCTCAGTCTTTGAATTTACGCTTCAGGATTTAAAAATAATAGTCATAGCATTATTATAAGGACTCAAACTATTGGACTAATGTCAATAAAATTAACACATAGAGCATCCGTACCAGCATTAATGCTGGCCACAGTGTTTGCTACTTATATAGGTTATGTCTCAGGCTCTACAGGAAGTCTAAATCAGGCCTTAATCCTGGAAAGTACTTGGCTGCAAACACAGACAGCTGGAAACCTGACAGAAGTCCGCTGCTTGGGTGCACGTGTAGTTGATGCATTATAATGTAAATTCTCAGTGGACAAGTCCGTGCAATCACAAAACACAGGCAGACCCTCTGTCTGATAATGTCATTTACGTTTCAGTGACGCAAGCGGACCCTAGTTTAGTGGGCCTTTAACCTTAGAGGTGGTCCTGAGAGGCATTGAGCCGACCCACCATCGTGTGACTCAGTCACATGGGTCAAGGTGTGAGTTGGGGTTGAATTGCCTAGGATCTGAAGACCGCCTTATATGTGGCTGATGGTTGTAACATCTCAAACGCTCGTGGTTGTCGGCTGTCTAATCGAACTTCTGGGCTCACCCGCTAATATTTCTGTGTGTGGTGTCTGCAGCTTTGCTCTCTGATTTATTGTTTTGATTGCAAACCTCTTCTGTCTGATTGCATAATAAAGGCCAAAAAAGTAACTTTGTTCAGTTCTGAGTCACAGCAGAGTCACTTTACCTAAAATCTGAATGAATACTTGTTTTTGAGTTTTGCATGATTAGTCCCCGGCGTGCCTCGTTTAATCATCAGCGATATGAAGGGATATGTTCAGGTTTCTGTACCTCTGACCTTTTCCCTCCTACTTAATAATTTGTAATCATCTGGTCTCAGTGTCTGTCCCACTGTAAGCTGCTGTGGGCAGCAGCAGCCTTCCCTCCACTGACCAGCACGCCACCCATGGGACTGCTGCGCATCAGCGGTTCAGATGTGACCGCGTGGGCGGCGATGAATGTGACGGGATATGAATGTGGAATATCAATTATGATGAATGCCTTCCCGGTGCTATCTGCCCCGTCTCTGCGGCGACACGTGTGGGCGGGTCCCAATCGCATGACCATAACAAGCCTTCGGTCGTAAACACCGATGAGGAAACAGAGCGTTTTTTTGGTTTCTTGTTTTTTGCACAGAATTAATAGAAAGACGGATGGAAAGATGGCAGAGAGACACACAGACGGTGTTTTTGAATCCTCTGAACTGTCTCAGCTTTCAAAATGTCCCTACACCTACTTTCTGCACAAACCAGTGGTGTTAGATTTCCCAAAATCACACATTTCAGAGAAACAGTAGTTACAGTTACATAACCGCCCACCCCCGATCACATCATGATTGGCAACTCCAAAGTCCTCAAAACGACATCCTGAACATCCACAAAAAATATTTATATGTAAAAATTTCTGCTGATAATAAGTGAAACAGCTTTTAAGAGTCACGTTATGTTTCTGTGTCTGTGCTGCAGAAAGTGTCCGGACGGGTTTGTCTGTCTGAAGGCAGGAAGAAACCCCAACTATGGCTACACCAGCTTTGACACCTTTGGGTGGGCCTTTCTGTCCCTGTTTCGTCTGATGACGCAAGACTACTGGGAAAACCTCTACCACCAGGTAAGCCTTATGACCAATCGATCAGTTAAAGTCAGAGAAAACCTGGATTGAAGTTTATAAAGTGTCTCTTCTTCCAGTGTCTAATCTAGACTGGGGCTAAGAGCCTACACAGACATCTAGACTGTGTCTAATTCAGCGTGTTCTCATCCTGACATTATGTCATTCTGACACAAGTTTGGCGTCAGACTCTCGACTCAGGGCTGAGGCTAAAGGCGGGGCTGGGGGTGGCACTGTCCCTTATCCAGAATTTGATTGGCCTTCTCACAATTGTGATGTCATGTCAGTGCAACCATGGGCAGAAACTGCAGGCAGGATAAAAATGCATAAAAAGAATTTTCTGTGAAACTTTGGTGTCCTCAGTGCATCACTGTAACTATGTTTAATAATACTACATGCAGTGGGCATGTGTTCACTTTCCACACAGTGAACAAAGGATCTGTGAGACACTGTTCTTTACTTTGACCACTCTGTGAAATGAAGCATATTTCTTGTTGTAGCCAGCTGGGTTTTATTAGCCGTGTTGCTTCACTTTTAATGTTGCACTTCAGTCAGCATCGATTTTATTCCCGCCACGTGTGCGTCTTCAGACGCTGCGTTCGGCCGGTAAGACCTACATGGTGTTTTTCGTGGTGGTGATTTTCCTGGGCTCCTTCTACCTGGTCAACCTCATCTTGGCCGTCGTCGCCATGGCGTACGAGGAGCAGAACCAGGCGACCATCGCCGAGGCCTGCCAGAAAGAGCGGGAGTTTCAGCAAGCTATGGAGATACTGAAGAAAGAGCAACAGGTAACTGATGATCTGATGTGCTCGATTTTCCAGCATGTGGTGCGGTGTAGGACTGTGGAGGTCAGAAACTGCCAAAATATCTAATAAATTAATTCAATTCAATTTTATTTATACAGCCCCAAATCACAACAACAGTCGCCTCAAGGCGCTTTACGTTGTAAGGTAGACCCAACAATAATACAGAGAAGAAGGTTACAATCATATGATGATTAACAAATAAATATTGAGAAAATAGTCAGCAAAGGTTTTGCCTTGTGGGGTTGTTTGTTTGTTTGTATTGTTTTCCTTTATTTTTTTTGTATAACACTTTTCAATTTCCAGGTTTTTTTTAATGGAAATTAAAATGTATATTACTCACTGGAAAAGTTGGCTGTTTTAATCATTTGCATGATTAATCATACATACAAAATGAAAATGTCAAAAATAATAACAATAATCATCATAATAAGGGAAAATGAATCTAATTTTAAAAATAATCGAGTCAAATTTTAAAAGCAAAAGAGTGTTTTTTTGTAAACTGAGACGATTCATAAACCAAATAGGAGATAAAATAATATCCTTAAAAAAAGGTAAATATTTACAAATAAACACACAAGTGAAAGCAAATATCAGTTTAAGTCATTGTTAATAAATCAGTGATTTTTTTAATATTGCTCTTTTAAGAGTCACATTAATGGATTATTTTTATTTTTGCAGTTTTGGTTCTCTGTACAGGAATTATAAGTAAAATAAATGATATAAATCCAACTCAGTTACTGCTGTGTTTCAGTGAAAATAATACAGCAACAAAGGTGAACTAATGAGTGTTTAAATAAGTGTTTTCATGGCTTCTGTTTCACCTTCTGTCCTTTATTCTCATTTATGAATGAAAATGTATTAATATATGAGTATTAATTATTAATTCTTTCATCAGGGTGCCACCCAAAAAGCTACCGACTCTGACTCGTTGATGTCACCAGACCTCTCTCCTTTCGGCCAACCAATGGACAGCTTTGAGGAGCGAAGGCGGAGCCAGGCGCTAATGGGCGTGGGGGACGTGGAGGCGAACCTATCTGAGGAGAAGCTTCTGCAGGTGGACTTGACTGATGGTGGAAAGGTCAGTGGAGAAAGATCTGATTTAATATTGTTTATGTTCGGTGCAAAACTTTACGTTACTCCCCCCTCCTCCTCCAGCCGCTCCACCCACTCCTCGCACGCTCCTTTTCCACAAGGACGCGGAGAAGCAGTCAGGTCTCCTCCATCTTCAACTTCCGACTGAGGAGCCGAGGGTCGGAGGGAGAGATGGCCGATGACGAGTACAGCGTACCGGGCGACGTGGTGGAGGGCGTCGGTAGTCGAACCTACAGCGGAGGAACCTTCAGCGGCATCCTGCCCCAACCGTGGCCCAAACGGAGGCCGAGCACCTACAGCACGGCCAGCCGGAGCTCCCAGGTGAGCGTAACAGCTCATGTGTGGCAATGAGAGCCTTTTAATGAAGCATTTTTATCTCTCAGATTATTGTAGTTCTTCCCAGAAAGTTGATTCTGTTCATCTGGGCAAAATGTTTTCGGAAACGTTGGGAGAAACGTTCCATCGTTCATCCAAGTGACTTCTTCAGGCTGTACCATACACCATATTAATCTAATCACATAATTAAATTCTAATTTCTTTTCTTCACAAATTGTAAATGTATCATTATAAACCGAGAGATTCTTCTGTTTTTTTCCACTTTATGGAGTTTTTTCTTTACAATATTTTGTCCCTCCTGGGGCACTGTAGTTATGCTTCTGTGATTTTTGTGTTTCCAGGTTTTTTATCCGACTCTAAACATCAACGGGAAGCTGTTTGTTGCCATGGACCAGAACGGGGTTTCCCCACCGCCACTGCAGGGGCAGCTGCCTGCTTGCACCATGGAGAAGGTCAAGGAGGAGAGTGTGAGTTCCGTGTGCTGACTGTGTGTGTGTTCGCTGCAGTGGAAACAATGGTGGAGCCTGCAGCCATCCAACACTCAGACATGTGAATTATGAATCAGCGCTTTGCATAACTCCACTCTGATATCATGGGTTAAAGACACACACACATACACACTCATATCAACCATCTCAGATAACAGTGCCATGGTATTCCCCCCATCTGCTCATACACGTGGGCGCACACACACACACACACACACACACACACACACACACACACACACACACACACACACACACACACACACACTGTTAGCACAAGACTATTTCCACACACACTCTGAACTTTGTGTGCAGTTACCGACATCATTGAAGAGCTAACTGATATAGATTCATTCAGACTGTGTGTTCACCTCACACAGTGATAAATATTTTACCAGGAGCCAATCAGGTGTCAGAAAGTCCAAATTTGGGCAAAACTGTTGGGGAGTGTGGACTAAGCTGAGGTTGATCTTGATAGGTTGTGACATTTGTCAAATGAAGCAAAAGTGCCTTCAAACCTTATACTGTATAACAAAATGTATGGATACACAGAGCTGTCACTAGGAGACACTTTTGAATCGTTAACTTTTGCAGTTTGACAGAAGCTATCTTTGGTTTTTGGTGCCAGAAGTCACCAACACGGTAAATGAACTGTATCACACAGATAGCAGCTAACTAGTGCTCGCTGGCATCCAAATAAAATAGAGCTCACACCACAAACGTTATCAAGAGACAGCTGAAAGTGGCCATAAAGGAGCCAGGAAAAGCTGCAGTTCCTCTAATGTCCACTTGAAGCTCCGTCCAAAAGTGAATCAGTTCCCAGTGACTCCCATATTAACATTCCCAACTTTATAGCAAAAATAAACATGTTTATAGCCTGGTACAACTGTGAGGGGGGAGCTGGGTTGCCTGTTTAAATTGCAGTGAGGTTCAAAGTTTGTATTATTTGGGATGTCTCTGACAGGTGGATGCCAACTAGCCGCTAGCTGTCTGCTAGGCTTAAATTCAACTAACTCAGTCTCTGAACTGGACCTCTGGACCATGTTTGAGGTGTTGGAGCCTTTGGAGGATTTTTAATGAGCACTGGCTCATGACTCAGCATGTGGTTAACAAGCTAAAGTCTACAAACGAAAGGTCGATGTCAAGCTAGCTATGTCCACATGTTTTTACCCCAGTAAACTGCCCAGTCTGTCAACACTGACGTCTATTGATGAGCCACAACATCGAATGTACAGTAGGCTCAACAATTATACTGAAGCCAGAATCACTAACTCAGCATTAGACAGTATTCGTATTTAACAGGACTACAAACATGCACACACGGGCTGTGCTGATGCCACGAGTAACTAATGTACAGTTTTCACTTGAAATCCTAAAATAGGCTCATTCTCGTTGCTTCCTGTGCTGCACATATTTTTTCACCAAGGCTGTTGACATCCGGCAGTCAGCTGTGCGCCTGGAAACATGCAGTACATAGATGTATCCCGGGTCATGTCCAGTCAAGATGATAATCAGATCACACTCGTTCTGCATGACTCACTGACCAAACACATGCAGAAAAGGTGAGAAAGTCTGCCTGTGCAGATGTGTTATCCAGAAACAGGTGTTTACGTGCTGCTTTGCACTTCTTTTTTTTTTTTTTGGCTAAATGGGGACAAATGACATAACATACCCAGCACGAAAACCTGCACAGTAAGAATATCAGCATATGAATCTGTAGAATCTGCAAACAGGCAACAAGATTCTTGGTACCAGAAGCTTTGTGGTTTCCTCTTGTAGTCCAAGTGCTGTTCACAAATCATATTTGGACAGGGTTCTGTCTGATACAATAGGATGGTGTATGCACTTTAGTTTTTGTCTGTGTAGGAACCCTGCACACCATCAGCCATCTGTAACCCCGTCTTGAGATCCCCTCCCAGGTGATTCAACCCCAACTTACACTGAGACCCATGTGACCTCAGTGCTGATGACATGGTTGATCAACAACTTGCAGCATTGCCTCCATGACAACCTGGTTAGAAGTTAAATAAGTGGTACTCTCCATCAGTTCTTAGAACTGAAAGGGTGAATGAGTGGTGGGACATCTTCAAGATCCTAAAAATGTAGTCCAGTTTCCTCCAACTGAAGTGTTTAAGAACTTCTGAAAAAAAAGTCAGAGTAAATAAGTAAGTAATATAAATTTATTTGTATAGCACTTTTCACAGATAAAAATCAGAAAGTGCTTTACAAAAAAGAAAAAGAAAAATGAAAAGAATGGAAATACAACAAATAACAATGTAAAACAGTAAAATACAACAAATTAATTAAAAGCTTGCCCATATAAAAATGTCTTCAGCTGCTTTTTAAAAGAATCAATGGAGTCTGTACAGCGTAAAACCAGTGGGAGAAAATTCCACAACCTCGGTGCCACTGCCTAAAAGGCCCGATCACCACGAGTTTTAAATCGAGTGCGTGGAGCCACCAACAATCTCTGATCTGATGACCTTAGAGCTGGGGAAGAACAATGTGGTTTCAGCAGGTCAGATATATACTGGGGGGGCTTGACCATGTAGGGCCCTAAAGGTTAAAACTAAAACTTTAAAAAGAAACCTAAAACTTACAGGCAACCAGTGAAGGGAGGCCAAAACGGGAGTGATATGGGATCTTCAGAGAAGCAGAGGTTGATTGTTGCACTGAGCACTCACAATGTCGTAAATGACCAAAGCTAGTAACAGGAAGCTTGGCTTTCTAGTTCTAACTGAAGTCTGTAAGCTTGCCTTGTGAGTTATGTGGTGTTGCTACAATGACCAGCAGACATAGCACACGAGGCACGCTCACTGTTAAACACTGAAGGGACTCGTATGTGAATCCTGCCTCTGCAGCACTGAGTGGAGAGCTGCTTCCACATAGATGTTTGTTTAGAAGCTGAATTTTGGTTACTTGCAATCTGTTGTCGTTAAAGGAAAAGTAAGGCAATTCAGATAATTATTTGTTTGTTAATGTTTATTTAACCATGTGTAACAATATGTGGACCTGGCATCACATTTTGGGTTATTTAGACCAAAATACTCAATTTTGCTCTACAAGGGCCTGATATCCACTTACGATAACATCATGCTGCTACTGTTCAATCAAAATTTTAAACGAATATCCTCATATGAGGCTCTTATTTTTCTTAAAAACAAAAATAAGGTAAAAAAAAATCTGGTAATTCTTCGTTCTTACATTCATTGGGCCCCAATCAGCCCAAATATCAAAGAGAAATTAAAAATGCATGTCGTGGAAGACTTCGGGTCTCAGGAGGTTAAACACAATGTGAAAATCTTGAGAGTAAAATCTCTTTTCAGGAGAGTGTCCTCGGCTAAGATGGCATGTTTTATAAAGGTAGAAACTGGATCTCCAGGACCAGCACAACCATGGGAAAAAACATGCGAATGTGACATAGAGAGGTTCTGACAGGGTTCAAGCCCCAAGCTTCTTGTTGTGACGCGTTAGTGGTAACCACTGATCCACCGTGCTGCCTGTCATAACCCTGAACATAAAGAAATGAATCTGTCTGGATAACTAGATCTTAATCACTAGAAATGTGAAATTACTGGCTTGAATGGTAAACTCATGGAGTCAAAAAATGGAGTTACAAATTAAATATAAACATTTTTTTGTTTCAGAGCTCTGATCTTTTGATGATTCCTTTAGTCAAAGTCCTGATTCTCCGAATATCAATACCATTCCTGGTTTTCACAGTTTCCCGTTGTTCTTGAAAAGCTTTTAGTTACTGTGAAATGACATCTCGAGTTTGTAAGGGTGAGAATGGTTTTTTCAGTGTCTTTGTCTTGCAGCACAGTGCCACTTGAAACAGCAGCTTTCAGACACTTCTGTCAATTTAACGTTACCTCGGTTCCATCTTCACTCTCACAGCAGAGCCTTATAAAACCTGTGGCAGCTGAAAGGCAGCGAGCTCCACGCCATTAGGGAATGCACTTATTTTAATACTTGTTTACAGTGGTGTCTTTTCCCCGTCAGGCAGTGGGTTTAGAGTATCATCAGGACAAACACAGCAGCTCCACGCCTGGAGGTGTTCAGTCACCTCCACCTGCTCATAACCCGCTTCCAGACCTTCACTGTTATACAACAAGGAGGAGGAAGAGGAGAAGAACAGGGCAAAGTAGTTAAATACACTCAGAGTTCGCTTTATTAGGTAGACCTGTAGGCTTGAATTCGGTGTAGGGTAAGTGTTCTGCCAGGAAGTTTAGTTTTATGATGCTGTGCAGCTTCATGATTAAACACACTGTTACTTTGTTTATTGTGTGTTATGTTTTAAATAAAGACACATACAAGAAGAGCAGTTATTTACAATATGTGATGACAATATTTCATAATTTTTTGTAAATGCGATAACTCAAGAATGAAGCAACCTAGCAGTTTCAAATTGAAACCATAGATACATCTGCCAAAAATCCTGGATGAATTCAAATCAAGTATTTGTTTGAGGTCAAGTATTCTTAAAATCTTTTAAGAATTCTTAAAATCTCTAGAAAGAAGTCACCCAGGATTCTGATAATCTAAAAATACTTTCTGAAAATAGAATTTGCTGAAGCTACTAAGGAAAGCAGCACTACTGATACTTTGTACAGTGGTGAATGTTTAAATGACAATAGTGGGGTGTTTCTGAATGCAGGTTTTTCTGAATGGAATTTTGACGTGTAGGTCCTCAGTCATCAAGTTCATGGGATTCTAAGGACCTTAAGTCAAAGGCAAATGGACTTACTTATCAAGTTCTCTCTTATCTAAAAGGGTTCAGGTCTAAACGTTGATCAGGAGTCCTGAATTTCTGCAATTCAGAACCAGCAACACTCCCAGATAACAAAGTGGTTCATCCCAAGACAAAAGCACCCACTCCCAAACTAAGCAACGTCATGCATGATGTGCAATGCAGTGAGGAGTGGTTGGGATATAGGATCACCCAAAGGACCACAGATACATGACACACCATAGTAGGGTCCACATCTACACCTAAAAGAGAGGAGACACTCTTGAGGAGACAGATGTTCACATTTTAAATTGAGATGATATGAGAGCAGAGTAACTGTACTGCAACCACGTGAGCTAGCGCAATAATTTTTTTGCATATGAAACCGGAGGAGTTGTACTTACATCTTATGCCATCAGCTTGTCCTCGGTCACGGTTTCCTTCC
>NW_005187758.1:219078-228471 GCF_000239375.1 Pundamilia nyererei | reverse complement strand
CACTTTTTTGCAATTTATGTAATTACTATGCACTTAATGCAGGCATATTATTACAATTTAGGCTGTAATGGTTGTATTGGTGTATAGCAACTTGAAATGCTCCCATAAATGGCACTACAACATGTAAAAATATAATATAAGCTCTGGCGGACTTGGTTCTATGGTAGGTCTTAAAGGGTTAAGCACCATCCATTCCCCGACCTATATGATCTAGGCATGTTGGGACTTCTGTGTGACAGCCCTGACCAAGGTTAATAACTTAGACTCTGCTTTAGCTTTTGGAACTGATGAAGCCAAAGCTGGAACCTCTTCAGGAGCCTGAAAGAAGTCAATTGACCATCGACTGGAGCACTTTAGACTACTCATAGAAAGAATAAAAGTTTAATTCTAAGTAAACAATATTGATGTTTAACCTTTTACCTGGACTTTTCTTTTTTTTTTGGTTGTGTGATGTGACTTAAAGCCTGAGTGCACTTTTAAGGCTTAGCTAGCATTGGGCCGCTGTGAGCGTTTAATCGTTGTACTCGGGTACAAAGGAAACTGAAAAGGTTTATTGGAGTCTATGAGGAGTGACTTACCTCTGGAGCCAGCCTAAAGTGGCTGCTAATGAGAAAGTTCTGAAGCATCTGCAAACAGTTAGTCTAATTCTGTTCAGTTCAGTTTTATTTCTGTAGTGCCAAATCTCAACAGTCACCTCCAACAGCATGTCAGCACATTTTGGTAATCTCACCTTTTCTGTCTGGTTTCTGCTGCTGCCAGACAAAATTCCCCTTCATCACAATTAAAAACTGAAATCTCCTGCAGTGTGTAGAAAAAGTTACTTCTTGATAAACTGAATGTAAACTGCAGGGGTTGTGTGGGAGCTCAGAGCAGCTCTGAGTTCAGTTTAGAGTTTCATGCTTTGAAATGAAGTATTTCTGCTTCTCTTGTCCATCCATCCATAAACCTGTTGTCCTGCTGCTCAGACTGATGCAGAGACGAGTGGGAGGAGGAGGAGGGGACGAGAACTCACTTATTTGCCATGGAAATGTCCCCATGGCAACCCACAGCAGCCAGCGGAAGCTAAAATGGCTGTGTGTGTGTGTGTGTGTGTGTGTGTGTGTGTGTGTTTCCCTGGTGCTTCCCTGCCTGGCACACAGACAGGATGTAGGCGGTGTTGTGGGCGGCGACCTTCAGGCCTGTGCGTCATGCTTCATTGGAAGAACACTTAGCAGGAAGCGTTATGTAATAACACCTGAGCAAATGAGGTTCATGCAGGTTCCTCTGTGTGAGGGCCGAGGAGTCCGGAGCTCACCGGGGACTGCTGTCAGGCCTTTACAAGGCGAGCAGCTGAGCACCGTTCAAACCTAAACAACTTTATTTAAAAGGCAGTTTTGCAGCAGCAAAAGGACTTCTATTGTGAGCTCCAGCAGTTTTCCTTGTGTCAGCTTAGCTGTACTGCGGCGACAACCAGATAAATGGTAAATGGCCTGTATTTGTATAGCACTTTTCTAGTCCCTAAGGACCCCAAAGCGCTTTACACAACCAGTCATCCACCTATTGGTGATGGCAGCTACATTGTAGCCTGGGGCGCACTGACAGAGGCTGCCGGACATCCACCAGTCATCCACCTATTGGTGATGGCAGCTACATTGTAGCCTGGGGCGCACTGACAGAGGCTGCCGGACACTGGCACCACTCTGACCACCACCAGTAGGCAACGAGGACACAACGACCGAGACTGTCCAAGCTGGGGCTTGAACCAGCAACCTTCTGATTACAAGGCGAACTCCCAACTCCTGAGCCACGATCGCCACGATGCGTTCTGTAGTTTTTAAGCAGGTGTAACTCGAGCTATCAGACCTGCTCTTATATCATTTTCCATTTGTATTCATGTAAAGCTTCTATAATTAAATTATAGAATTATAGAAGCTGTTGGTAAAATGGTAAATTTACCATTTTAAATTAAATTATCATTTGATTTCTTGAATAAGACATCTCACAATGTGAAATACACAAATAACTGTACCAACAGATCCAACATTGGGTTAAAAATAATCCAACCAAACTCAGCAGGTCACATGAACCTTTGAAATTAAAGTTTCTATTAAACATCACGTGCTGTGGAGTGGCCTCTCCATCTCCGAGAGCAAAGTTCTGACATCCAGGAGAGCCTTCAGCTGTCTGAAAGGTTGGATCTGAAATTACCTTCCACTAGCTGTGCTTGGGTCAAAAGATGACTAACAAGAACACAACTCTGACATCTGCTTGCATGAATGACCGGAATGAGAATTTAAAAAGGATACATGATTAGTGTAGAGAGGACTTTCTGAACTGTTGGTGAGGATCTCAGTGAGTAGGCAGTAAGGAGGCTCTGATGGTTAATCCAACGCTTGGATTTTGGTAGGACAGTTAGAAGTGCAGCTTACTCAAAAAATGTGCTGCAAATTTAAACACAGAAAAGTACTGAAGGACTTTGTCTTAAAAACCTACTCGGGCAAGTTTATTCTTTGAGGAAAACTTTAAGTCCTCATTAGATCTGACACAAATCAGTCCTGGATGGCTCTGCAACAACAACCTGCTTTTTATTTCCTGTTATATGGTCTTGAAGGCTGTTATGGGCACTTTAAAGACACTTCAAAGACAAACTTTGTGAGCTCAATTCACGCAGCTCGTCTAATCTAGTTTAAGGCAGTACAACCTTATCAGCAAGATTTCCTATACTGTCCAGGAGGAGAGCATTCTTGCACTGTAAATTGTAGGGCTTTTATTGTGAAGGGTAATAACAGGAGGATGCATATATTACACATTTGTATGGATGCAGCACTGACAGCTCCTCATGTTTTAGTTTCTGTTCTGTGGAGCTGAAAAACACTATCAAAGCCTCACAGGCTGACATGTGCCACATGTCATTTACTTTGATCAGCGTTTTAGTTTCATCCCCCTATTTCTTGACATTTGTCTGAGTTTTACTCGATGTAGTACCAACACGTTCCTCCTGAGATGTTCCCAGACCTGATGGAACATACTTTATAATCCGTCTGCTCGCTTTCCAGTCAGGAATGGCTTCCATGAGCCATGATGATCACTACCAAGAGCTCAGGATAATCAACAAGGGTTGCAGCAAATTAATGTTGAGCGCCAGTTGATTACTTAGTATAATTTAAACTTTGAATTTGAGAGGCAGCAGCTGAACTCAGGCTTTAAGAGGAGAGTCGAGTGGGTGTTTTAGAAGTTCAACCCTCGTGAAGCTCATCTGATACATGAAAAAAAATCCAGCAGTGCTTTTTAGTGAGGATGAAAGAGATAAACAGACGCACAGCAGCGGCACGCTGATTTCTCTGATTCATTGAACACCAGTCATCACCTGCTTCTCTGTTGCCGTGGTGATAGACTGAATGCACTCACACACACACAAAGAAATCACAGCACTACGTTTGACCCATTTGACCCGACACAAATGTGTGTTTATGCGATGTTATCACAATGGTAACAGAAGAGTCCAAGGCAGCTCATACTCAAGAATGAATGATGAGTATGTGTGACAGCAGGCTCAGTCAAATGAGGATGTCTTTCAAACATATCTTGGAGGAGCTGGTAGAGATCTTTAAGATTGCTTCTTAATCCCAGACCAACTCCATGATTGTTAGGATGGGACTCTGTGTGGGGTAATACCATCTCTTATTCTCTGGTTGCATCTAAAGATCTAAAGTAATCAGGATGACTTCCATCTTTTTAGGTTCCCACGTCCACCACAGAGCTCAGCACGATGCTACTTCCTCGGCCTTCGTCCATGCAGGACTCGGAGCGCAGGGGCAGGGCAATGAGTGCTGCCAGCTACCTCACCGACGTCATGGAAGGTGAGAAGCAAAGTGAGCCACGCTAATTTGAATGCAGGGCACACACACTAAATATGATGCGAGTTGTTATAAACCAGGGTATGAATTCAGTATATTTAACCCTACAATAGCAAAAACACGTGGGATTCCTCATCAGCTTCTACAAGTGTTTAAGCTTCTCAGATGAGAATTGAAGCATCTTCATTACCTTCATTAAGAAGTCCAGCTCCCATCAGTTTAGCTACCAGCATGCTTCTGTCCTGGGGCCTCCACATGGTTAAGGTGTGGAGAGCAGCAGCAGGTTTCTTAGCTTCTTAGCAGACACCAAAGTCAGGGTTGCAAAGTGGCTTGCAGATGTGGCATGAGCCGTAGGCTGGCTAAAATAGCTTAAACTGAGTTTAAACTTTAGCTGATGTTCTGCTGAGCTTTCTGAATTAATGGTCCACCGTTTGTTCTTTTAGAGGGAATAATTCAGCTGCTATAATTCATTGACTGAGTTTAATGGAGGCATTTTAATGTCTGTTTTCATGCCCGTGCCCTTGTTTTTGCATCTGCAATCGACTTTGCAAACCGCTTTGATCCCATCTCCTTGTTTCATGCTGTACTGTATCTGACTTAATGTGATAGTGGTTGCATTTATATGACAGTGTTAGTGTAGAACAGATGGCAAAGTGGGGAAAGAGAGAAGGGAAATGACACACAGCGAATGACCAGGGGTGGAGTTGAATCCAGGCTGCTGCCTCGGTGCATGGGGCATGTGCTCTATCAGGTGGAAAAAATACAGATCACACAACTTATTGATTCTACACGTGCAGTTTTTATGCCCCGGTGACCATAGAAATCAATACTAAGTCTTTATCCACGTTCATTTAGATGGGGACTTCCTAATATTATCCCAAATACCCGCTCAGCTGAGGCTGAGTGGTGAGACTTCTTTGATTTATTTAGCAGACTTTGATAGCAGCGAAACAAAGTGAAGCTAATCTTAATCATTCTTAAAATAATCCCACACAGGATTAAATGGATTTCCTTTCTTTACAGAAGCTTCTGTTTCACTTCATTTCTACCAAAAGGCAGAGCGATTTAAAACTGGCTCATTACCTGGAAAAAACAAGTTTCTGCATCAGCTCCAGCATCCTTTCACGTTTTATGTGTTTGCGCTTGTGTGTCAATATGGGACTGTAACCTTGCCTGACTTTGTGTCTCAATATGTGTGTGTTTGTGTGTGATTGTGTAACCACGTATTTGTCTGAATTATAACGCTTTTGTGGGTGCGAGAGAGGAGCGTGTGTGTAGCTGTGTCTGAGTTTGCTTCAAAGACTGTGTGTGTGTGTGTGTGTGTGTGTGTGTGTGTGTGTGTGTCGCTGCCCTAGTCAACCCCAGGGGAACACAGGCTTTGTTTGCGCCAGGGACTTGGGAAAAGGGAGAGAGACACAGAGAGAGAATGATAGAAACAGAGAGGGAGAGAGTGTTATCCTGGTCACCCTCATTAACCGTGAGATCATTCCAACTTCCTGTGTGTGTGTTTGTACGTGTGTGTGTATGATATCGGTGTGTTACATTTCTGGATTCATATCAAATCTGCACCCGTGTGTGTTCTAAGCGTGTGCGTGCGTGTGATAGGTCTGCTGAGTCACAGTCTCTCCCCTCGGCAGTCGCTGCTCTTACAGAACAGATCATTATACAGGAAAATACAAAATCCCACTGCTGTCCTCCCTGCATCCATCTGCACACCCTTCATCCCTCCGTCCCTTCTCGGCTCCACTCTTTGATTTATTCATGTCATTTTTAAAATTATCATCTGTTTCCCAGGAGACTTTCCTTCAATTTAAAATAAGCTTTATGAATTTATTTTGCATGGTTTAACTTGAGCTCTTCTTTGGATTGAAAAAAATAAAAACAGCACTACGATCCAAAATGTTCTTACCAGTTCAGATTAACTAAGCAATCACTAGGTGGCGTTTGGTTGTATGGAGGGGAAAAAAGTGCAAAAATAAAATAGAAATATTAAAATAAATCCAAACATAAATTGTAATTTTATAAATATTTGCTTCAATTTACTTCTGCATTCTGCATTAGCTATGATTTTGTCATAATTACAAACTATTCAAAGTACGTCTGGTAATAGTCGGGAAACCTACACGGAGGGAGTCATAGGGCATTTTCACAACTGAAAAACAATTTTGTTAAAACACTGTAACCAAATCAATTTTACACCCACTCCAAGTGTCTCAGCTCAAAGAATAAACAATCAGTTCAGCATAATTTTAATAAACTGCATGAAGATGATGTCAGTGATGAAGGGGAACAGAGACGTTCGTAAATGGTCTGGTTCTTATAGAGCGCTTTTCTACTCAAAGCGCTCTATACAACACGCCACATTCACCCCATACACACCCATTCACAGAAGCACTATTATCTATATGGTGAGTGCTTTCTAAATATCATTCATACGCATTCATACTCCAATGGATGCATCAGAGAGTAAGACGGATATTTCATGTCCAAGGATATTTGGCATGAAAACTGGGATCAAACCACCAACCCTCCTGAACTACAGCCACCCCACCTCGTACCTGAGGAGTTTCTGATGGTTCACTGCAGAAAGTTTGGCTCAACTTTAGTTAGCTGCTTAAAACAAGTTATACCATATGGAAAGTTTTTACTTAATACGAGGTTCATTTTTCAGCCATGACTCTTTTTGTGTGAAAATCATTTTCTAATCTGATCACATGTTAACTGTAAATGTAGCTCAAAGCTGTGAAATGGAGAAACAATAACAGCGTTCACGTTTGATATATCAGTTTGGAGATTTCCCAACATTCAGACAACTTTTGGTCCTGAAGAAGGTTTTCATGAACCTTGAAGGGCCTGGATAATTTTATCTGATGCCATAATCGGAAATGGTGATGAAGAAGTGCAAAGAGAGCATCTATCGATCCTCGCTCAGCTCATGTAAATGTCTCTATAAGGGCTCTTTTACAAAGAACAGTTTGGGAGTGCGACTCCTCTCACTGCTGCCATAATGCCGTCGGTCATCACACTGACACCAGAGGACACCTTGTAAACATTTAGGAGTACTCCAGCCCTGTGACTTTTCACAGTCGGCATTTTCGAGGCTCCGTCACTGAACGAGACGCTTTTTTACTTTAAATAAAAGGCTGCAAATCCGCCAGTGCTTTTTTTCATAACGTGCCTTCACTGTTTGTTTTACTGATCTTCTGATTAATTATTTCATGTGTTCAGGACTGTTTGCCATCAAGCTTTGTGCCACACAGCACAAGTATTTCTGTTATCATTGTTGTTATCGACCAACATAACTACAGGTAATGCAGTCTGAGCCTCTGCTCCACAAGTATTTATATAGAAACAGCTTCAGATTGTAACACAACAGATACATTTATCAGTCCAAAATTCCTTTTAGACCAGTCTTTGTTCCTATTAACCCTAGAACACTATCGCTATAAATAGTAACACGATCACTAATGCCGGGTGATTTTTACCCGATATAATATAACCAATGAAAAGTAATCAAATATATCAAAATATGACAACACATGACAAATTAGAGTGGTCTTCTTTTACTTTCAACTGTGCCATGTCTAACAAAATGAAAAATAAAACTCCTAAAACAAAATAATGACTCTGGAAAGCTGGTCTTTGGTCCACCTATTCCTGGGACATTTGAGACTTCCCTGGTGATGGCACAGGCTCCTCGACACGCAAACAGCTGCAGGAGAGAGAAATCATGTAAATGTATTTTCTCGGGTGTAATTCACCCAGCGATAGTGTTCTAGGGTTAATAATCACATTTATCCATTGATTGGTATTCTTTTCACCTTGCCTCCATCATGCTGTATCCGAATCATCTCTTGACTTAAATCACTTCTGTTCTTGTTTTAATCGAGCAAAATGTTAGATCAGAGTCAAAGTCGGCAACAATCCCAGCAGATCAGCTGATCTTAAAGATAATTTGAGCAAATTTTAAGCCAAATCTCGTCTTTTAGGCTTGCTATGTATTAATTTGTCATCTGTTTCAGTCATCATTACACCTGGAAAATCATACACAGGGCCCAGTATTTTTGCACCTTTAGTCTGTTCCACAATCAGCTTTGTAACTTATCCCTTTCCCAGCTTCTCAGTTGTTCCGTTTCCAGCTTAACCAGTGTAACTTTGTTTATGCAGAAGGAAACCTCCTGACCACATTTTGTTTCCTGTGCAGAACTGGAGGAATCCCATAAGAAGTGTCACCCCTGCTGGTACACGTTTGCCCACCATTACTTGGTTTGGGAGTGCTGCCCTATGTGGCTTAAGGTGAAGCAGCTGGTGAAGATCATGGTGATGGACCCTTTCCTGGACCTCGCCATCACCGTCTGCATCGTCCTCAACACGCTCTTCATGGCCATGGAGCACTACCCCATGACTGATGAGTTCAATGGCATGCTCACCATCGGGAACCTGGTAGGAACAATGGATGAATGAATGCGTGGATGCTTGGTGGGAAAGCAGTAAAGCATGGTTATTGGTGGAGATATGTGGGTGAGAGACACATAGACACAGGTGCACTGTTCACCCAAAACAATCACAGAAATACAGAAGCAAACAAGATCAGATATTTGCAGAATAATCAGCTCAAAAACTGCTGCTTAACAAAGGCTCACAAACTGAACCTAAATAACAGATGGGGAAACCCCATAAAGGTAAAGGGGGAAACCACAGGGACCATAAAGAAGCCCCATTTCCCCCTGTGCTTATAGCAGATGGTTTATTTTGCCCTTGAGGCCTCTTTATTTATAACAAGCCCCACCCTCTGCCTCCTCTTTTAATAAACCAGGAATGACTGGAGCAGCAGACAGGTAACTCAAAAGAGAGGAAAAAGTAATTAACGCAGCTCATGAAAGATGAAACATCGTGAACCAATTGCTTGAGCAACATTAAATGATTATTTGCAGCCCTGTCATGTTTAAATTTGTTTGTCTGAGCTCATTTAAACTGGATCTGAAGCCCACACTGTTGTCTAAACCTCCATTTAACAGCTATACATTTAAATGTTTCCTTAATGTTTAACTAATAGTTTTAACAGGTTATCCACACTTTAACCTTCAAGAACCTACTAGGAGTAACCCCTGAAGCTCTTTTGTGAACTGAGCGCTTTCTATTATATTTCAGGCCTGGTTATAGGACAATTACTGTGTGTTCATGAGGATGGTCTGTCTATGGAGGTATTATTTGAAAAACCTGGAAATTATTCTATTGGTCGTCTTTATGGATATATACTATGGTATCAGAACTCGTCATTAAGAATAAAGGTGAGGAAATTTGTAATTAAAATTTAAATCCATACTATTTGTTACGGAGCCCCGCAGGGGACATGGGACAAAAAAAATTAAGACGGACTTTTGCGAGATCTCGCAAAACTAACTCGGGATCTCGCAAATGTTTTGCGAGATCTCGCAAAACTAACTCGGGATCTCGCAAAAGTTTTGCGAGATCTCGCAAAACTAACTCGGGATCTCGCAAAAGTTTTGCGAGATCTCGCAAAACAAACTCGGGATCTCGCAAAAGTTTTAGCCGC
>NW_005187758.1:217302-219058 GCF_000239375.1 Pundamilia nyererei | reverse complement strand
CCTACTACAGCTGGGAGGAACACCGCTTTCCCGGCACATCGTGCCTCAACCTCCCGGTCGGCTTCGAGCCGGCGTCCGAAGAATGCGGCTAAAACTTTTGCGAGATCCCGAGTTTGTTTTGCGAGATCTCGCAAAACTCCGTCTTAATTTTTTTTCCTCCCATGTCCCCTGCGGGGCACCGCAATTTGTTAATAATTTAACTGCTAGAAATGCTTTAGGTTCTGTCATTTTAGTTGATTTTAGCTTTTACATCTTTCAACTCTTGTACTGTTTAGCTCAACATGTTTATCTGCAGTGTTAGCTTCAAGTTTCAGCTGTTAATCATAGTTTAGCTATCTATTTGACTGCTGCTGTGTCTTTACCAACCGGCTGGTGAGTGGTTACCATGGTTGCGTGTAGATTGCATGAAAGACACCGACTTGTCTGTAAACATTCCCCATTTATTCTCTGAGCTGTCATAAAATGTGCGATACAGTACAAACCGGAAACGAAAAATGTTTACCTTAAGAATAAAAGTTGTGCCTTATCACTTCAACCAACACATTTCAAAAGATGCAGCTTTTACTTTGAAGGCGAATGTTGTTTCTTTTTTCGTCATACTTTTCACAGTTTCACTATCTTTTGTGTAGCAGACAGGTGCAGACAAGTTGATGCCCTCCATGCAAACTACTGGTGGTTCTAGCAACCTGATAGCAACCAAAGCAACTGCAAGGATATTTCCAGTGGATCAGCATGCCAGTTTCAAGCTAGCAGCTGCCAGTAACCAGTTGCCAACTAGTCCCGGAATACACACTTATTCCTAGCAAGTAAATAGCTAGCAAGTTTCTTAGCCAACAGTTACCAGAGGGTCACTGACCAGTATTTTAAGGCTGCATGCCTTCAGATTAGCAGTTTCATGTATTTTCCTGCAACTACTCACAGTTGGTGAGGAAAAACCCAGTGGGTGCTGAACGGTCGCTGGCAGGTCTCTCCTGTGTGTCTGAGGCCTTAAGTTAGCTGAGTGCGTCTTGTCATGTACTCCCTACCTATCCATTGTTGTCTTCCATAAACTAATAGCATGGTGTATGTAAAGAAACCTGATAATGTCACATCCAATATCCTGTTTCATGCTGGGAAAAATGTCAGGACTTTTACCTGCCACATTTTCAGAGATATGTACTTTATCTCTTTGTATTGTAACACAAGGTTATCTCTAAATTGCTGAAATGAGAGATTCAGTCAGTTTCGTGAATCTCACATCATGCAAACTTGTCTTGGAAGAGCAGAGTGAAGGAAGCTCCTCACTGGTTGTTTACAAGCAGGTGTGGAAACAAACTTCGGGCGGGTTGAAGAGACTGTGACATTTTCCAAAAGTGACAAAGAGCGTGACGGTTTGGGAAACCCCCGTCGGACATTTGAAACCACAGCAAATCTTTTTGGACAATTTCAAATCCTCAGGATTCAGAGAGGAAAAATAGAAACTAATTTCATTGCCTTTCTAGAAAAGTCTGTGTTTTTTTCCTTTTGTAAAAAAAAAAAAGGCAAGGTGGGTTTCAGTATTAGAGCTGACAGATGCGGGTCAGATAGCTTTAAACCACTGTGACTAACTCCAGTGTTTGAGCCCGCAGGTGTCCCGACTATCTGACAGGAGCTGATAGGTTGATGCAATATGGTAATTGGTTCACCTGAGGTGTGAAAGGCCCTCAGCCAGAGTCAGCGTGCTAATCACACCTGTACACACACACACACACACACACACACACACACACACACACAC
>NW_005187758.1:213737-217282 GCF_000239375.1 Pundamilia nyererei | reverse complement strand
CACACACACACACACACACACACACACACACACACACACACACACACACACACACACTTGTTTCCGTCCAGTGATGTCAGGTCTCCTCAGCTCAGGCTGCAGGCAGAAAATGGTAATACAGTTTCTAAGTAGAAACAGTGATTTTGGCCTGCCGGCAGTAGTGGTTCAGTCAGTGGGGCCAGGCTCAAAGGTGGGCCTCTGTGGGAGAGTCACATGGATTATGAGAGATGCTTTTAGTAATGCTATGATGCCCCAGCATTCATTTTCCTCTGTAAACAACCAATTACTTCAAAGAGTAAGTAAACAAAATGATCTTCAGTTTCAACTGAGGCGAATCAGCAGAGAAATACGGCACTGCTTTATTGCTTCTTCTGATTGGTTGCGCAGCCACCAATGCTAACGCTGTCTTTTCACTGTGTTCAAACTACAGAAGTGAAACTCATAAGCTGCTCTAACTCTAAATTTTAGATTAACCAGACACAGTATAAGGATTGCAAATGTCGCTGAATCCTAAATAGAAATCTATGGCACAGTTCTGAAATGCCAAAGATGGAAGCTGTCCTGTCACAACCTCCAGAGGCCCAATCAATAGCTGCATGAGTTGATTGTGTTTGCTCAGAACAGGCTCGCAGCAGCTTTAACTGTGTGCTGACAGACATATTTGTTACTGTAACAAAGGCGTACTTAATTGTCTGTATTCATTTTCTTGGCTCACTATAACCATACAGTGAGACAGAATGGGGAGAAGCCGGTCCAAAGCCAGGAGATGTTATTAATCTCTACCCATTAATAGGGCAGCTTTACTAATCTGAAGAAGTTGTATAATTTATGGGACGAAAAAAGCTTTTAAAATTTAAAGTCACCAAAACTTTGAATGGATCTTCTGATGATTTATCTGGTGAGTGTATTTGGACTGCAGAAAATATGGCAAAATAACAATGAAATGACCGTTTAAGGCAGCGGTCTCCAACCTTTTTTGCGCCACGGACGGGTTTATGCCCGACAATATTTTCACGGACCGGCCTTTAAGGTGTCATGGATAAATACAACAAAATAAAACTAGTACCGGTACCGAAAAAAAGAAAATTTATTCATAACACACGTGAAAAGACACAGGGAAACCAAGTTAATGAAAAAACGATAACAAAATAATGCTGAAAACCAATAAAAATCCTGAAAACCATACATTTCACACCTGAGCCTCAACTCTTGCGGCCCGGTACCGGTCCGAGGCCCGGGGGTGGGGGGCCGCTGCTTTAAGGCATCTTTTGCCCTGGTTTTTGCTGGAAGAGTCGCTCTCTGTTACTCTTGAAGAGTCTTACTCTTATGTGCTAAGTGTATAGGTGTGAGAGTGGATGGTATTTGATAGCTCGCCTCTCTCTGTAGGATTGAGCAGACAGAGCTGATGGATCGATAGTTTTGAAACAAAGTGATTGATTCGATTTATATAATGATGTTGTGTACGTTAAGCTGGTCAGCTGTGTATGCCCACATGTTCAGACAGCTTCAAAACCCCCAAGGAACGTCAAGGAGTCAAAAGCACGAGCTGTTGTATAATATCCCTCTAATGTTGCTGTCATCTTGCCTCCAGTTTAATGCAGCTATATACTTTTGCAACGTAAACAGTTTGAAGCGCTCCTCCATTTCAATTCAGAGGCGTTGAAGTCTCAGATAAACGCCGCGTCGTGTCAACGGGATCCGATTGCACTGTGGAGTCGCTAAGTTCTTTATAGGCTAAAACCTCTAATCCTCACAGATGTTTACATAGCATTTAGCTAGCCTTTCTGACGGACAGGAGAGCCTCTGCTGTGTGTCTCTTTGTGTGTGTGTGTTATGTAAGGATCATTTCAGGTCAGTTCTGTGCTGACACAATCAATGTCAGTTTTCACTTTTTGTAGCTATTTCTCGTGTGCTCTTCAGCGTCGCTCTCTGGTTTCACTTATCAATATTTCCATGTGTGCTAAGATCTATAGAATGCATACATTCACTGAAGGCTTTTATCCACAGAGCAGCACTCTGCATCAAGGGCACAACTCATCCTCGTTATACTTAACCTTTAATGTCTCTCATCATAGAAGCACAGTATGGACTTAATTTTAGATTAAGTCTGGATTTTTATTTTAATAAATCTGAAAACATTTATCTGATTTTAAGGTTTTGAGTGTATCCTGAATCACAACCTATGACAGTATGACAGCTAGGATACGCTCCAACGAGAAAGAAGATGGATGGATTGAGTTGTCAGTCTGAGAGGGACTAGCAGCTGAATGCTATGTTAACACTGTTTAACTAGGAAATGATAGCATGCTAATATAGCATGTTAATATAGCATGCTAATATAAAGTCTTTGGGTTGTGGCAGTTTCACAGAATTTATGAAATATAAATCAAACATAGTGAGTTCAGTGAGACTGAAAACTTAAGCTCTGTCAATAGAATAGAATAGAAAACCCTGGGCAGATCATATTTACATATACAGGTAGAGATATATATATAACTGACCCATGCATTTTGCAACTGGCTACCCCATTTACATTTCTTTTGATTGCCCTTTTGATTGCTCTATATTTGCAAGCCACTTTGCAACCCGCCACCAACCCAGCTCTTCCCTTCAGGCTGTCTGACTCTGTTGTCATTGGTGCTCACAGGGTTTTCCTGCTGGTCTTCTCACCTCTAGCTTTCTATGTGTCTGCATGGAAAAGTGGGCAGGTCACATAACGGAGGTGTACTACAAAATAAAGCAAATTATTGCATATGAACTTTTAGTTGCTCTAACGATGGAGTGATCGAAAAGTCTTGCGGAACAGGTCTATAAGTCTTGGATCTCCAGGATGAATATCATTCGCTCTACAGTTAATCATATAATCATAATTAGTCAATATTAATCTCTGGCTCTCTTCCACACTGTGTCTTTTTTCATGTCTCCTTCCCTAACCCTCCAACCAGTTGCAATAGATGGCAGCCTAGTTCTGCCTGAGGTTTCTTCCTGTCAAAAGGGAGTTTTTCTTTCCCACTGTCACCAAGGGCTTGCTCATAGAAGGCTGTCTGATTTTGGGGCGTTCTGTGTATTCAGTGGTCATCTTGATGAACAAAAGACTCCTGAATAAAAGGAGGATCATTTCACTTGACACGCTTCTTTCAGTGCTTGTTACCATTAAGTCATTCATAGATGTTGCTCCACAACATTCACGTCTTGAGTCTTAAACCTAAAAAGTCAAACTCTGTAACTCTTCCAATTCTTTTCCGATGTCGTGTTAGCATGTAGGTGAAGAATGAGACGTTTCCTTGCTCTGATGAAAGGTGTTTGTTGCGTGACAGGCTTCTTCTGTGGTGTTTCCTCACAATAACACACAGTCCTCTGCTGTAACCTATCTAATTTGGTCAGCATAGTCCTGCCCTTGCTAACAGGCACTAGGACAGTGATGGGGAAGACAAAAACTCAGGGATGTAAAATGTTTTAAAGTAAAATTAGCGTATAAACAGAATTTAGGAAAAACATTTTAAAAACTGATGAGCTTTAGACTTGAACAAGCAATTTATCATCAG
>NW_005187758.1:210241-213705 GCF_000239375.1 Pundamilia nyererei | reverse complement strand
TGTGTGTGTGTGTGTGTGTGTGTGTGTGTGTGTGTGTGTGTGTGTGTGTGTGTGTGTGTGTGTGTGTCCCGCTGCTTACTCATTACATCTGCCTGGTTGTGACAAAAATAATCACGTGTGTCTCGCGCACACACTCACACAGTCCGTGTCATCCTCTCTCTGCTGATGTTACTGTTATTACTGAGTGCTGATGTCGACAACCCCTGTTTGGGAGCCAGCAGCATTCGCACACACACACACACACACACTTACTTGCTGACCCGAGTAGTTTTTCATTGCTCAGTCAATGAATCAGCACGCGCAGACACACACGCACAGTGGAGAACACAGTGTCTAGACCTTAAACTTGCCATCTCTTCGTTCTCACAGACATAACTGTTTGGTGAGGAAGCGAGCGAGTTTGCTGGCTGAACTGGATCTCAGACCTAGATCTCGGCCCACAGACTAACGCCTGTTTCACAACAAAGAGTGGACAGTTAGTCGTGTATAATTTTAAAAAGCAAGCTAAACGTAACTCGTGCTAGGATTAGGAGATGAAGCAAAGTAACTTACCTGATTAAAGTGTGCTCTGAAAAGTTCAGGTGAGACATGTCTGCCTTTAAGACCCTCCACACAGAACTTGTATAAAAAGATGAATGCAGTCAAACCACTGTTGATGATGTCGCACTCAAATTAGTGATTTGGCTGCTGCAATGCTACCAAGCTTGGTTAGTGGTTCGTATCAGTAAACTATAGAGTTCAAATGCACAGACACTCAATCATTCAAAGCACAGGAGCTCAGACTGTTTGGCAGGAGCCATATTATTGGTCACATGATGTCATTAAAAATGCTCCAAAAGGCCACTCAGCTGAGGTGAAGCCTAGCAAACAGCTCCAGCTGCCTGTGAGGTGGAAGTGAGCCTCAAGTGGACAACAGAGGAACTGCAGCTTTATCATTTCTGTGTTGGTTTCCACTTGTTTTATTTGTCTAATCTTCATATTTTATGGAGACCTAAAGCATTATTACGCTGCACTTTATTGTGGCGGGATTACTCGCTACCTGACTGGCGAGTTTTGTTCACAGCCAATGTCAGGACAGCTGTTTGTAAAGTAACCTAAATTTTAAACTGTATTATTGATATTTATTCTCATTGGCCTATTTTCAGTATTCAATACAACCCTCCACTCCCCACCCCAAAACCTAAATAAATTGTACAATGATTAATTTAATAACAAAATGCTAATGAAGCAAATGAGATACAAATGAAAACTAATATATGCAAATTAATATTGTCCTAATTTTCAGAGCAAATCTATGCATATATGTATCTCTTAAAATAATAGAAAGGAAGGAAAACTGTGATCTGTTGATTTCTTTTTAATAGACTGATTTATGGGAGAAATGTACTTGTACAATGTAATGTAATATGTTTACTGGTTTAATTTAGGTTTTTTTTTTTCATGCTTGAACTTTGCCATGATTTCTGAAAGTTGTATGAAGCATTGCTGTGGTTGGTGCACTCCATGTGGTGTTCCTGTTCATTTTGTCTTGCATTTAAAAACTTTAGAAATAAAACAGGGGAAAAAAATCAGTCCATGTGTTTTTATAATAAAAATAAATCTGAGGGATGTTCGCTGAGCCTCAGCGTTCAGAGAGTTTACCAAATATTTCTTGCATAATAAAATAAAGCGTTCTGAGAAGTGATGTGATTTTTAGCTGGAGCCCAAAGGCAGCTGCTGACATTTGACAGCTGAACTGTGTCTAACTTGATTAATGTCACTCCGCCTGATGTCAGCACACCGTTACACTCTGTGCACCGATCAGTAACACACACTCTTTAACAACAGAGCGCTGATAAATGTGACTGCTGAACCCACAGAACATGCAAACTCAGGCAGGATTCAAACCAGCAACCGCCTCTTTGTCCTCCACATCCTGACCCTCCTCCTCCTTTCTCTTTTCCTTTATTCTTAGTTTTATCTTCCTCATCATTCTTCTTTTATTCTTCCCCTCCTTCTCCGTTACCCCATTTCTCGTCTTCTTCTTCACTTCTCTTCCTTTTTCTTTCATTTCTCCACTTTAGCCTCCTTCTAATTCTTCTCTTCCTCACCTTCTCCTCTTCTTGTTCTCCTTCTGTTAAATTTGTTTAAATTTACCTTCTTTTCAGACTGATTCATTTCCTCTTAATCTTTGATTCTATGTATTTCTTCACCCTTTGGTTCTGAAAGAGCCTCCTTCATCATTACATCAAACACACACACACTTTACCTGTGTGTGTGTGTGTGTGTGTGTGTGTGTGTGTGTGTGTGTGTGTGCGCGCGTCTGCGTGCGAGCGAGCGAGAGCAAGAGAGAGGCTCTCCTGATGCCAGTAATAATAACAGCATGATTGTTGAGTAGCTAATCAACGCACTACAGAGTTAATGAGCCCATAAAAGAGGATCGAGGTGTGTGTGTGTGTGTGTGTGTGTGTGTGTGTGTGTGTGTGTGTGTGTGTGTGTGTGTGTGTGAGAGAGTATTTTAGAGAGAGGTAACCCCAGAGCCTCTGATTTTCTGTAGCACCCAAACACAGAAATAAAACTGAAGTGAAAACTCACTTTTTAGGAGACGTACATGCACACATTTTTCATACAAACTGGTTGTGAAACACACACAGGCTGAAAAACACACATGCACACACACACGTGTGTCACGTAGCTTGTGTCACATCGAGGATCCCCTCAGTCTGGAACAACAAGCAGGGAGAGGAGCTGCTGCAAAACACGAACACACACACAGAGTGGAAGAAACCCACACTTTAAATGTAGCAACCACACAGACACACGTGTGATGTACAGCAGAGCGAGGCAGACCCTGGATGAGCTGAGGTCTGCACTGAGAGGCAGACAGAGAGGCTTAAGAGATCAAACCAGAGGAGCAGCCAGCTGAGAAAAAGTCTTATTAGACTTTCTAAAATCACCAAATCAACACTGAGAGACTCTGTCTGTCACACAGGTCTGTCACCAAGTCCTCAGATCACTGCTGCCTAAAAACTCACACCACTCAGAGATGTTGCAAAGAGGGGAATTAGCTTTAAAGTCCGACACTGTTACTTGTATCAGGCTCTAAACGTGCTTCCTTCTGCTGTAAAGCCGAGATTTGAACCTGGGAGTGTATGGGGACTGACTCAGTGCTGGAGACAGCCTCGAGTGGACATTAGAGGAACTACAGTTCGTGGTACGTTCTGTGCTAGCTTCATCTTTCAGCTGTTTGAAAGATGCTACACGTCATGCTAACTGACACACATGCTAAAGTTAGCATAGCAGGTCAGTGTGCTGGAACGTCCTTTTATTCTGGAGCAGCTGAAATCCTGCTGGTGTTTAAAGAACTTGTGTACTTCAGCAGCAGTTATACGAGGTGACGTGTGTGTGTGTGTGCGTGTGTGTGTGTGTGTGTGTGTGTGTGTGTGTGCAGCACGTAAGATCGACAGCGCACATTGTGCTTTGAG
>NW_005187758.1:203669-210221 GCF_000239375.1 Pundamilia nyererei | reverse complement strand
GTGTGTGTGTGTGTGTGTGTGTGTGTGTGTGTGTGTGTGTGTGTGTGTGTGTGTGTGTGTGTGTGTGAACCTAACCCAGTCTGAAATGTCCTACCCTTTGGCTAACTCTGCCCTTCATTTAGTTCTTGTATCTCTGTGTGGTTGTGTGTCCTCACCTGACTGTCTCTGTCTCTACCTGCACATGTCCACATTCTTTCCTTTGTGTTGTGTGTACTTTTGTGACTCAGCTTCCTTTGTATTCTCAGTACTACTAACCCCAACGCTTTGAAGTGTTACAATTAGTTTCAGTTTTTGTGTACTCTCAATACAAGAACATTGTGTTGTTACTTTGTAGCTCTTGTATCGTCTAATTGTGTGAAAAGCATTTTTCCCATGGGTGGTGGCTGACTGTCTAAGCCGGTCATTTCCAGCTTTATATTTTCCCTCTTGGACTGGTTAGAGTAGCTTTGCATGATTGACAGTTCAAAATAAGCCCGATTTCTCTCATCCTGGGGCAGCAAAGTGAAAGACAAAATATAAAAACCTTCTCGTCTCGACGTCTGCTTCAGCATGAGCACATGCTGCTGCCGCTGTCATCGTTCTCCATGTTAAATATGTTTTCACTTCCTGCAGACACAGGCAGAGGCTGTGATATTTCAGAAACACTTCTAGGTCCTTTTAATCATCTTTAATCAAAATAATATGGACACACATGGCTTTGCTGCTGCATTTACGATCTGCTGCTAACATAAACATTTACAGGAATACCGTTTTGTGATTCAGAGCGTGCTGCTGTAAAAACAGTCTCGGAAAATTATGTGTGTGTTTAAAGAATGCTAACATAAAACAGCGTTGCAGCGCTCTCCCCACGTCCCAAACCTAGCTTACATTCCTTGCTGTGTCTCTTTCAGGTGTTCTCCGGCATCTTCACAGCAGAGATGGTGTTGAAGATCATCGCTCTGGATCCATACTACTACTTCCAGACGGGCTGGAACATCTTCGACAGCATCATTGTCTGCCTCAGCCTCATGGAGCTCGGCCTGTCCGATGTGGAGGGGCTCAGCGTGTTGCGCTCCTTCAGGCTGGTAAATCACACCGATTGTCCCACATTTACCACCAAATTCAACAAAGGGGTGGCTTGAATTAAAATGTTGTTGATCATTACAACACGTAGTTCATCAGCCAGCTGATTTCTGATTGATTTGGAAGGACTAAAAATCCTGAAACCCAACTAAGGATGTAATTCCTGAGTAATTAAATTAAATTTCAATGTATTTTATTTTGAATAAAAATCTAATTTTATTTATCTACAAATACTTAAAGGTAGGTACATTAGAGTAAATGGCTAACAAGTCAGTTTTTACAAGAAACAAAGAAATGCACTTGTTACATTTTCTCAGATCTTAGCAGGAGAAATAGTTTCTAAAACATGTTGATAGAAAGTCACATGGTGTCACATTACCCTCGTACAGGCAGTCTGACAGTAGAAAGCACATTCCAATGTACAAACACAAGAACAGCTACATCCGCTCTCTGTTTCATTAGGAATTATTAAAGAAAGTGGACATCGCAGTATATTCATAGTCGGGAGATAATAATTGAGCTGGAAACTCAGCTGATTGGCAGCTGAAGGCCCAATGAGACGGCAGTGTTCAGCGGGATGTTTCGCACCTCGCAGAGGACGTGATGATTGGCTGATAATGAGCGGTGTCACTCAAAATATAAGTTCCACTGTGTCCAATTTTGCTTCACCGGCAAACAAGGAAAACAAGATGAGGACAGTAGTGGTCGCACACACACAGACACACACAGACGCACACACAGACACACACACAGACACACAGACACACACAGACACACACAGACGCACACACAGACACACACACAGACACACAGACACACACAGACACACACAGACGCACACACAGACGCACACACAGACACACACACAGACACACAGACACACACAGATCCTCGCAGGCTGTCTTCATCAGTCTGCGTCGATCTTTCTAAGTGTCACTCTGGGTATTGTCAGGTTCTACCAGAGGCAAACACACTCACACACACAGACTCGCACACACTAATAAAGCCACTCTGATGTTTGAGCCTTTCTTCTGCGCCGGCCTGGTTTCTTTGTTTTTTCTTCCTCTGTTCTGTTTCTCTTTTGTTCCTCTGTTTTCTCAGCCGTGCTCTGTAATTTTGAATACTGTTTTTTTCTTTCTCTCCTCTCTCTCTGATGCTGACCTTAATTTTGTTTCATGCTTTCATTGTCTTTGAGTCTTCCTCTCTCTTTCGGTTGATTTATTGAAAATAAAGAGAGAAGTAAAAAAACACCTGTGAGTCCAAAAACGACACAAAGCCCCATCTGTGGCAATATGAGTATGCAGCTTCAGACACGATCGTCAAATGAACTTCAAATAAATAAAATCAGCAATTTTCCTCAAATCTTCGATTTAAATTTCTGTTTGTTTTGTCAGACTTGTTAAAGATCCAAATATCTCTCAATCTTAGAGACATTTACACCATTTACTTCAGACAAACATGACATTTCAGGCAAAGCTGATGAAATTTAGCAGAAAAACACGAGGCAACTTGGCTATCATCCTAATAAAAATGGAGGCTAGGCGCTTGGTTACTGCGGAACTGCCGAGCATATTAACCATGACAGGCCACACCAAACTCTCCTCAGAAATCCTGTATTGAAGTTTTACAGACACCCATCATGTGATGTTAATTATTCTTGACATGTGACCATAGGATCAGATGAATAAGGTCCCAACCACACAGGCCTAGAGACCAGTCAGTGACCAATGAGTGGTTGCTAGGGAAAAAGGTGTATTCCCCGTAGGGCTGGGCGATATGGCCTAAAATTCATATAATGATATGATATAATTTGAAGCATGTGCGGTAATAATATATATCACGATATATTCTTTTCTTCTGTATAACGTATTTTCCACACTAAAAATCCTTTAATTTTCTCAAAAATCGAGAGTCTGCCTTATGTATGAATTCTGGTTGTGCTTACTGACCTCGAACCGATTTCTGCGTGCAGAAATCTGTTAAAAAAATGTTTTAGTACAACTTTGGTAAGCTGCACTGCTTGATGGATTGTCAGAGCATTATGGCTGCCGTAGTGAAAAGCTTCGCGGAGTAATCTGGGTCCAAAACTCCGTCAACTTCAGGTCCCAAAGTCAAACGAATACTAAGAGTTAAAAACGGTCTAAATTCTTTCATCTTTAATTAAATCATCAGCGTTGCTGCTTTATCGGGTGTAACAATTAAGTTTAACATCAATGCATCCATGAAAACAGAATTTATTAAATTTAACAGAGACAGAAGTTAACAGGAAGTTAGCTCGCTAGTTTACACCTAAACATTTCATACCATGTTCTGACTGAGAGATTTCTGAAACAATTCAAACGTACAGCTCTGCTACCACTTCCAACATAAATGAAGACAGAAACTAAACAGCAGTGAAGTTTGTAGGGTTACTGAAGTTTGACTACCTGATATATAATGTTGTGCTACATGATTGCTAGCGACACAGCTATGTTAGCATAACATTAGCACAATGAAGCTGGAGGATGAACGCCAACTTTTTTTCCACTCATTAAAAGTTAACATGAGGGATTCTGGTGGTCAGGGACAAATGCAATCGCATAGCAGGATGCTGTACACGGGCCAAACTTCAGTCAGGAGAACAACTGAGATTATTCATCCACAATACGAGGTTAGTCATTAATATACTGCAACTACATGGGAATAGAACAGCTGCGAGAGAATTCAACATTAATGAATCAATGTTACGGAAGTGGAGGAAGCGCAGTTTTTGGCTTTCCCCATATTTCAAAAGGGCTTCATCTCTTTGCTGTGACTGTCGCCATAATTTGCAGATGATAATGGTTTTAGCCGCTGCGATGCTTTCGACCAAAACAGGCGCCGCTTGATGACATCATCAACATGTGCTATCGCGATAGAGCGATATAGTCAAAATCTCTATCGTTGGCCAAATTTATATTGTTTCTATTGTATATCGTTTATATTGCCCACCCCTAATTGCCCATCCTCCTTGTGATTGCTTTGACCACCAGTATGTTGCTGCAGTTGTAGTTGGAATGGACGTCATGCACCTGCCCACAAACACTGCTCTCTGGGCTGCAGTCAAACTGTGCAAAGTGTGACACAAACCAGAAATGAAGAGTTTACCTTCAAAGTAATAGTTGTGTCTTTGCAACATGTTGGCTGCAGTGCTGAGGCACAACGTTTAATTTGAAGGAGAATGTCTGTGTGGTTTTTCATGTAGCACTGTCTTCACATCTGATTTAACCTAGAAACAGCCATAGGAACCACTGCCAACTTGCATTTTTCCCTAGCAACCGATAGCTCAATTACATCCAATATGGCAGACAACTCTTGAGCAATGTGCCCATGACATCATCTGAGAAACCTGGTTTTAGCTCTGCTGTCTCTTCCTTTTCCTCGCTTCCCTTGCAGCTTCGTGTTTTTAAGCTTGCTCGCTCATGGCCAACTCTCAACACGCTGATAAAGATCATCGGGAACTCTATGGGCGCTCTGGGCAACCTGACGCTCGTCCTCGCCATCATCGTCTTCATCTTTGCTGTGGTCGGCATGCAACTGTTTGGGAAAAACTACCAGGTAACACTTCTGACCCAGACTAAGGTACGGGCCTGACGTCGCTTGTTCAGAACATTGAGCTTCTTTCTGCCGCCTCTGCAGGAATGTGTGTGTAAGATCTCCAAGGACTGCACTCTTCCTCGTTGGCACATGAAGGACTTCTTCCACTCGTTCCTCATCGTCTTCAGGGTGCTGTGCGGCGAGTGGATAGAGACCATGTGGGACTGCATGGAGGTCGCAGGGCAGCCGCTCTGCATCCTCGTCTTCATGCTGGTCATGGTCATCGGAAACCTGGTGGTGAGTTCCTACCTGCTTAATCAAAGAATCCCTCTGGAATTTTGACTTTTAGGAAGTGTGACTGACTTATACTGGGTATGATCATCTATTGGAGTAAGCTGGAATGTCCGTTGTGCTCCAGCCGGTCAGTTGGTGTTGGCAGTCTGCAAGTTAAAACAAATGTTTTGAGGAGATGTAAAACTTTAGCATCATTAGCAAATTAGCGTCATTGGCTAGCTATTTAACATTGGTCCATGTAGTCTCACGGTCATTGTCAGTCTCCAGAGACAGTCACTTTAAATGACTCGACATTGGCAAACTGGAATGTTGTTCAGAAGGAGGAATGGCTGCTTTTGACCTAAGTTGGTGCAATGATGTATTCAACCCAAACACAAAGGTTTTACACTTCGAATACTGCTGTAAGATATTATCATAACTCACCATGAAGTCTAATGATTTCTCTCACTTTTCTCAAGGCCGTGTCCCTTTGTCCCCCTGGGTCAATGTAAAAGAGAAGTTAGACCCCTGAAATCCTGTTGTTGTCAGACAGCGTCCATAAGCTTCTCCTTGGATTGTGATTGTCAGGAGAATCTCAGCTGATGAGTGTTTCAATGCAGTGTGAGGAAGATTTTTCACAAAAGTTGAGATATTTGCTTCAGTGTAGTGAGAGATGCTGGCTAACTTTGCTCATAACTGTGAGCAAACTGAGTTGGTAGTTGTGTAGTTGTGTGTGTCTGTGCAGGTTCTTAATCATCCAGGTCATGGTCCAGTCCAAAGTGCTTGAATCAAAGGCCAGCTGTCTTCTATCCAAGCACTTTGGACCGAGTCTACAGTCGTTAGGGTTAGAGTTAACTGTAATTCAGCATTTTGGCTAAACAGAGCTCGTTAAAAATAACTGTTGGGCAGAAGAGAAAGGCTGTGTTTTGGTCAGCAGGTGGGCTTTCCTGACCTGACTTAGCCATGTGCTACCGCGGGTATCGAATCCTGCTTCGAGTCGAGGCTGAGGGATGAAAATGTGACAGCTCAGCCAGCTCGGAGAAGACTTGTGGTCCACAGAGGAGGGATGCTTGGTGATTTTGATGGCCTTCACCATCACAACATACATATCCAAAAAGTCATTTATTTCATCTTATAACTTTCATTATTAAGAAATTTCCAGAGCAAATTCTTGAAGCCGAGCTCCTTTGACCAATAAATACATTTCACTTGTTTTATGCTCGTTCCATTTTTATGTGTTTTGTTTTTACTTGGACTGTATTAGCAGTTTAATTTTTGTGTAGACTAAGTGTTATCTCACACACACACACACAGACACACACACACACAGACCAATGCAGGGAGCACTTGACAAAAGGAGAACAGAAAAGATTTCCTTTCTTCTGATAACTATCTGCCATCTCATCTTACCCAGCACCCCCAACGCACACACACACACACACACACACACACACGGAGCTCGTTTTACCTCTCTTACTATACAATGCAACCCCCTGCTAGCATGAACACGTCACCTCTGCACGTCTAAACACATCAATCAATCAGAGTGTGTGTGTGTGTGTGTGTGTGTGTGTGTGTGTGTGTGTGTGTGTGTGTGTTTGTGTTTGTTGGGGGAGAGGGATTATAGTAGCACGTAACTGGAGAAGAGAAAGTTCCACTATC
>NW_005187758.1:201894-203606 GCF_000239375.1 Pundamilia nyererei | reverse complement strand
CACACACACAGACACACACTCATTCAAGCACACAAGCCATAGCTGAAGTGAGGCGATATTATTCACCACTTTGTCACATGCAGGGTGTGTTTGTTATTATTTTGTTCCGCAGCATTAGTAAAAAAAAAAAGTACTGGTCACTTGAGAGCTGGCAGAGTTGACACGTCTCTGAAATAATAATGAGTAAGTTCAGCAGTCAAACTACATCTGAACCAGATTTTGAGTAAATATTAGTAAGTTTTCCTCTACAGTAAGATTTCAATGCACCTGTCAGGACAGGTACTTGGCACACCACCTTTATGCCTTTAATCATTTTTAAAAACCTTATCATCATACACTCATACCCCGTTTCATCAGGGCTAGATTGGGGTTCAGTACCTTTTCCCGTACTTCGAGTAGCTGAATGTCCAGTAACAACCTTGTGATTAAAGCCTGACTTGCTCTACCTCCTCAGCTATAGAGGATATTCCTCTGTGGAATAACGTGGGAGGATATCTGACTGAAATGAATGCAAGCAATAAGCAATAACTTGTGTTTGGCCTCACTGGACAAAAATAAAATCCATAATAAGCTTTTATTTCAAGTAGTCTGAGGTGAAGCCTGATTCCTGCACCTCCTCCTAACTTTGGTTTCAAGACTGAGCTGAAGTTAATTTTCTTCAAATTCTGGATTCCCCCTTACTGTAAACATTAAAAACACTGAAATAAAATCCCAGCACTTGAAAGTGTTACTTTAGCTTCTTCTGCTGTATGCATGATTTCCTAGTTTGTCTCAGCTGTTGTGTTTCTGGCTCTTCCCTAATTCTCAGTGGATTGTAGATGAATTTATCCCATAAATATGCTTCTGCCTAGAACCGGGATCTCAGGGTGACATTACTCACAAAGACGAATACAAGATTTTCTTTTTTTTAAATTAACTAAAGTACAACAGGTCAAACAGATAAATCAACTCGTGAACAGGAGATGTTTGGGCAGCAGAGGAAACTAGGTGCTGCACCGATGCTACCTTTTCTTTTTTGGAATAAAAATATCTTGGATTGAAAGTTTTTACTTTTCTTCTGGATCTGTGGAACTAGATCCATCTCAAAATGTTTTATTGTTAACAAACAGTACATCATAGATTTGTTGGTATGGCTCCATAATCGTTGATGTCCCAACATGAGCCTGATGCAGGGAGAGCAGCAGCCAAACAGATTCAGCAGTTTAAAGCATTATTATTCTAAACTGCATTTATGTTTTAGCAGCAGCAGGTGTCTGAGTAGCAGTCAGATCTTAGCGTATATATATCCCAAAACCAGAGTTTGGGGTCCAAATATAACTGGATAAATAGAATATATTAAATAAATATATTTAAATAAATATATTTAAATAAATATATTTAAAGGAGGCTTTACATGACAAAGAAAGCAGGATCAACAAATGTGGAAAAAGGAACTTGAATACAATTTAATTTTACTCCTTAATTTCCGTTTTTATCATTTTCATTTGTTCCCTGGGCTCCTCGTTCTGTCCCTCCTCTTCCTCGTCTAGTCTTCACAGCCTGTAATATACTCTGTAGTGGATTCTCATATTCACCAGTCAGTGGATCATGAAATGTGTGTGCGCGCAGCAATAATAGAGTCTCACTCATCTATTTAGCTTAATGGTCTCATGGATATTTAATAATGAGCTTGATAGGCCAGACAGCTCTCACACACACACACACACACACAC
>NW_005187758.1:199713-201874 GCF_000239375.1 Pundamilia nyererei | reverse complement strand
AGAAGAACTGAACTTCACTAATTAGCAAATCCATAATGTTTTCACTCCTCTAAAGCATTTCCCTCGAGGCTGTTCTGAATCCTGTTGTCAAATATCAGTTAACATACAGAAATGAGATTTCTGTATGTTAACTGATATTTGTTAGGTTTGTTTGTAATGTAACTCTAATTTGATATATGTGTGTGTGTGTGTGTGTGTGTGTGTGTGTGTGTGTGTGTGTGTGTGTGTGTGTGTGTGTGTGTGTGTGTGTGTGTGTGAACCTTTGCTATTCATGTGATTTATCCTTTTAGAAATGGCCCCATTGTGCACACCTCAGCGTGCTTAGGTGTGCACATGCCTTGCATGCGTTCACGTGTTTGTATGTGTGCATGACTTTTTTTTTTGGTGGTGGTGGTTATAGGATGTCACGTTGTCAGACCTCATAACAGGCAGTGAGGAAGGAGGAAACAAGTGAAAGCATGTCCAAATACTGTAAACAGACAGGAAGGAAAGCAGGAAGGGTAATTCAAGTTAAGGTAACTCGAGGTGATGCCAAAAGGAATAAAGAGGTGGTAACAGAGACAGAGAGAGAAAAGATCAAAGGAAAGGACAAGAGGGAGATGCCATTAAAGAAAAGCAAGAGAAGATAAGGAAGGAGCAATGGGAAGAAAATAGGGAAGGAAGAAGGAAAAGGGGAGGAGAAAAGAATAAAAGGGAAGGAGGACAAAAAGTGGGAAAGGATAGGAGCAAGAAGAGGAACTCACAAAGTGAAAGAAGTGAGAAAAACTCAAGAAAAGAAGTTGTCAGTAGAACAAACAAGAAACAAATTCAAAGAATAAAAACAGAGTTAAAGGATTATTGCAGAAGGATGAGGAGAAAAGGTAAGGGGTAAATGAGACGTAAGAACCTGAGGAAGAAAGAGATACAACTGATACAGTACAGGAAAGAAGGAGAAAAGTTGAGGAGGAAGAAAATGAAGAGGGAAGAAATGCAATAAAAGAAAGAAGAGGAGAATTTAGAAGCACAGGGTAAAAGAAAGGAACAAGAAAAGTAGTCTCATATGTAAAGACAGGAAAAGGGAGGAAATGGTACAAGGAAACTGAGGGTATAAAAGGAAGAAAATAGGTACTAGAGAAAAGAAAAGATGAAAAGAAAAACAGAAAGGAAGAGAAGAAGACAAAGGGAGAGTAGGAGAATAAAAGAAATGAAGGAGGAAGAGAAAAGGTGAGGAAGGAAAAGGAAAACATTTTGGCAAGAGAACTAAAGAGGGAAAAGTAGTGGAAAAACTAAACAAGGAAGAAGGAAATGGTAAATGGTGAGAGGGAGAGAGCAGAAGAGGAAAGAAGAGAGGAAAATAAATCTGACACAGTTTCAAGAAAGAAATCAGAAAAAGCAAGAACAAGGCACAGAGGGAAGAAATTAAGCTTCCTGCTTCCTGTTTAAATAAAAGGAAATAGGGAGCAAGAGTAAACAAGAAGGAAAAGATGGAAAAAGTAAAAAATGAACAGCGAGAAGGAGGGGTACGAAGAACCAGAAAGGAAAAAGAGGAAGTAATAGAAGGAAAATGAAAACAAAAGGAACGAGAAAAGGTAAGAAGGAAAAGGAAGAAGTATGATAAGAAAGGAAGGAAGGAGGAAATAAAGAGATGGAATTAAAATGAAAGGGAGGAATTTAAAAGATGGAAAGACCAAAAGGGGGAAACACAGAAGGAGAACGAAGAGTGGAAGAAAAGTGAAAAGTGCAAAATAAAACACGAAGCGAAGCAGGAAAGGGAAAAATGAGGAGGAAGTAAGGAAAAAGAAGAAATACAAAAAAAGGAAGTTTCACTTTAACGACTCAGAGTTTTGTCACGGAAACAGTTGGCGGGCAAGATGTGAGACATGGTTGCCGTGACACTGAACCTCACGATGTTAGTCTAACACCCAGAAGGCACCGGGGCAGGAGAGAGGACCAGCTGTTCGCAGACCGACAGTATTGCACATGAGCACACAGATGACGCGTTACTGTAAGAGCTGATTCTGATTTTAATTAAAAACAGAATGCACACACACACACTTAATGATGTGTGTTGTTATTTACATTTGCTTAGCCAATCATATAGTGTGTGTGTGTGTGTGTGTGTGTGTGTGTGTGTGTGTGTGTGTGTGTGTGTGTGTGTGTGTGTGTGTGTGTGTGTGTGTGT
>NW_005187758.1:188164-199604 GCF_000239375.1 Pundamilia nyererei | reverse complement strand
CACACACACACACACACACACACACACACACACACACACACACACACACACACTCAGTGACGGCAGAAGGCCCACATCCTTCTGTCAAGATCTTGTTGGCAAAGCGAACCAAACTCTCAACACAGCCTCACACCAAATAGCCTTTAAGAACAGGACAGATCAGGGGTGGGCAATCTCAGTCCACGAGGGCCGGTGTCCCTGCAGGTTTTAGATGTGGCCTCGAACCAACACAGCTGATTTAAATGGCTAAATTAGCTCCTCAACCGCTGTATCCCAATTCAGCGTCTGCAGCTTTAAAGGCCGCATTTTAAGGCCGATTACGTCACAGCGACACGACGAAGGCTGTCCCAATTTGAAGGCTGCTCGAAATGCGGCCCTCAAATGCGTCCTTCGTGGCCCAACATATCCCAGAATGCATAGCGTGGCGCTGGGTGTGGATAATTGTGCCGAAAAAAAACGGCGGATGAGGGCCCCCGAAGAGTACACTTTAAGTACTGAATATTATGTCACTTATTTATGTGCAAATGTTTAATAACGAAGAACATTAAAACATTACTGTTGGCGACATGTCGGCAAAGTTATGTGACATTAGTGACGTTTGTACTAACTTGGTTTTAAAGCCTTTATTTTAAATATACACCGATCAATAGCTGAGCTTAATCCTACAGAGAATGATCAAAGCTCATGTAGAAACAAACAAACAAATAAACAAAAGGTTTTCTCCTTCATTTCTGTCAAACACAGCTGTATGACACGTTTCCAGTGGTTAGTATCATGGTTGCTAGGCAACCTGGGCAGCGCGACGGAGGCTAGACCGTCCCATTTCACAAGCCTCGCACTTCCGGCCTTAGCGGTCTTTGAGTACGCGGCCCTTGAGGATCGTTGAGGCTGCAGACCCTGAATTGGGAAACAGCCAACATGTCCTGAAGTTCTCCAGAGGCCTGGTAACGAACTCATCATGTGATTCAGGTGTGTTGACCCAGGGTGAGACCTAAAACCTGCAGGACACCGGCCTTCGTGGACTGAGACTGCCCACCCCTGGGATAGATAGTTTGTCATTAAAGGTAAATGTGAAGTTGATTAAAGTTGTAAATCACTGGATTATCCTAATAGAGTAATGGATTCATTCATGTAGATCTCTGTCCTGATGTTCTTCAGAAACAGTGTCTGAGCTGCCTTTGTTTCTGGGCTTTTATTCTGAAAAGTGTTTCCTGCTACTTCCTGCAGACTGTGTTCCTGAACTGTGTGTGTCTGTGTGTGTGCAGCTGCACAGAGGGAACCAGATGTTTCTTTGCTTTTTCTCTTTATGACAAATGAGCGGCTGAATGTGTTTTCCTGAGCCAGCACTTGAGCAGCAGCACACCTGCCTCTGCGCTCCTCCTCCTCCTCCTCTTCCTCTTCTTCTCCTGTTTTTTTTCCACTTCTTTTCCTCTCCGTTCATTTATACATGTACATTCACTTTTATCATTGTCATTTTTAACAGGGCCTCCAAAGCTGCTCAAACAGCACAAATCAGCAGTTTGAATTGTCTGATCGATTAATTACATATATGCTGGATGGATTATTCTTAGTAGAAGAAACATCTGGTGGAGGTCTTATATGAGGTGCTTCAGGTCAAAGCAGAAACAACACACGTGTGGAGGAAAATAAATGGTGGGATGCATCAACTCTGTTACATTAAATGTATATTTTTCTAAGACGAGTTTTATTATAAGTTAAAAATAAAACAACAGGATTCAGAACACAATGAAAAAGTGGACAATTATGGAAACCAGGACACGCTGGGCTTGTATTAATCAGTCCAGTGGAGATAAAGAATATTAACTCTTAGCACTAACAATCTTTTTATTTCCTCTGTGTCCGGAACATGGAGTTTATAATGATAAACCCCCAAAAGCGCTACTTTTTGTGTAAAATGATTAAATGTCCATGCTGTAAACACTGAGAGGCTCGCAAACTGCATCATCTCAGTGTCCAATACTGATGTTTAAACCCAGTGGATCGCACAGAACTATGAGCCTTATGATGGACTGAGAACCTGTCCAACCTCTCGTCCTGTGACAGCTGTGACAGGCTTGCCTCCTAACAGCACTCTACCCCTGACACCCCCACAGAGAGCACAGCTATCCTATTAAACAACCGTACAAACACCTGGTTGGATAATTATGACTGAACTGTTTTTGTTTGTTCATAGTTGTCCTAAAACATCTCCAGTACGTGATACCTAAGAGACAAACCCAGGGCAGAAAACCCAACACATCAGTTTCAGTTGCACATTTAGAACCAAGTATGTGATTACTGACATGTGTAAAATAGGTTCCATCAGCAGCATGGATGGATGGATGGAGGCTGGATGGATGCATGGATGGATGATAGATGGACAGATGGATGGATGCATGGATGGATGATAGATGGACAGATGGATGGAGGACATATAGTATGCTGTTCATCCAAGGAAGACATATTGGGCACTTGTGAAAGTTGCTTTTTATGTAAAACATTATATTCACCCATATATTATAAAATTTACTGCAAGCTTTTGTGTTTATTACTTTATTAATTACAGCCTTTTGAAATTGGGTCATTTCTTTTGATTTCTCATTGGTTTCCTTAAAAAAATAAGCAATAACTACTAAGATCAGTAGTTATTACCACGGTTACCACAGAAACACTGACAGAGCTGAACTTAATTTTAAGGTAAATGTTGAGGACCGAATTATTAGAAAAACATGGTTTTCATTTATTTAACCCCCAAAAATCATATTTACAAAAGCAATAAATGTTGAGCTCATAAAAGAGGTCAAATAAACAAAACTTAACTTAACAAACCAAATGAGTGCCCAAACACACATAACTGACCCGCACATGAAATGACGCACAAGGATCATACAATGGCTGAGCAGACCACTATGACACACGAGGGGTAACTAAACAAAACACAATTGTAAACAACAAACAATGCAGTATACTCTGGTTTGTTAATAAACTAAACACCAAAGAAGAAAATCAAAATCATTAAACACTAAACGCAAATATTTAATTAAATACAAATACTTTGTTTTTAAATGAAAGAAGACACACATTGTCCCTTTCAGCAGGAAGTGGTGGTGCGGTCCAATTATCCCTCTTTGTATTTAATGGCTTTAAACCTTGTCTGGCAACTCCCCGGGATGATCACGTTCCCATAGCTTCAGGTTGGGAGTATTAATCTGAAACACACTGAGTCTTATTCTGAATGCAAAATCCTCAAAACGCTCCAACCACAGATTGTGGGAAATGACAGACGGCACGTCCTCCTGTGGAAATGTGACCCTAACATGTCTTTTAATGATCAGTCTGAGGCTCCAGCGTTTCTGTTAGTGATTCTAAACCGTTTTAGTAGAGCGTCCATATACTTTAGTTCACATCTCGCAGCCTTCTGCTTCTGTATTTGTACATTTTAGGCGTCGCTGTAACTCAATTTGTCCTCCCTGTGTTCAAACATTATATAAAACAATATTACAGACTCAGAGATAACCTCGTCCTCTCCTCGCGCGCTCTCTTTCTCTCCTCTTCCCTCTCTCACCCTTCTCTCTCGTTCTTCATCTCTCACGTTGCAAACGTTTTTTCCCAGGGGGCTTTGCTCACAGGGGTTTGTTGTGACGAGAAGAAGCACCAAAAGCAGATCGTGTTACCTGCCCATTCATCACCACCACCTCCCCCATGTGTGCGCGAGTGTGTGTGTGTGTGTGTTTGTTGCTCATGAAATTATCCAGGACAGCAGCAGCTGATTCTTGGGCTCTCCTCGACTACCCGAGATGAACTTCACTCAGAGCTGAGCGCTCCTGTATGCACAGTCGGTCTTTAATGATGAAAGTATTCAGCGAGTCAGCGACCGTGATGAATGACGGGACTCTGTAGATCTGAGCGAGATGCTCGCTTTATTTCACAACAAACAACATCCAGCACATGCAAACTTCATCCGTGTCTGTGAAACAGACCCAAAAGCAGACACCAGAGAGACGAAGCTTTAACCAAAAGTCAGCAGTTTATTAGCTGAAGTCCAAAACAGAAAAACAAGGCAAGACTAAACTGGGATAAACTAAACTCAACATGAAAACATTGATGTGACGTGAATCTGAACAGGCACCTCTAAAAACTACGACTCGAAATATGAATAGAGACCTAAACAGACGCGTGAAAACAATCCAGAAAATATACTGTGACAAGACAAGCAGACGGACCAACACTGAGCAGAGAACGACAGAGGGCTTAAATACACAGAAGGGTAACGGGGGAAATGGAAACACCTGGGGAAACACAGCTGACACAAATAATCATGACACCACAGGGAAAAGTACACTAAGCACAAAGACCATAGAAACAAGACTTTCAAAATAAAACAGGAAATGTGAAGAGACATGAACTGGGACACGCAAACTTGACACGAGACAGAGGGAGTGACAGAGGGACACAAGGGGAACCTACACAGACGAAGCATAGAAAAAACAAACCAGCAAACCAAACTTAAGAACAGCACATGATTTTAACATACGAGCATAACACAAAATCACACAAACGCCGGCTCACAGACCCAGCCCCTGACACAATGTGAATGATTAAAGATTGATCATCGTGTGCATCTGTAGGTCTTCCATAGCTCGTCTCCACTTAGTTCAAAGCTGCTAACCAAAACTAGCCGATGCTCACATATTACACCTATCCTTGCATCCCTTCACTGACTTCCAGTGAAATTCAGAATCCACTGTTACTAACACAAAAAGCTGTACGTGGACACGTTCCTGCCTTATCAACGCAGCCGGCTCTCCGATCGAACCCTTCTAACGGTCCCTCGCTCTGATCTTAAAACCAGAGGCGATCGTGCTTTTGAGGTTGGAGCGCCCAAACTGTGGAACAGCTTTCCTCAGTCAATGATCTCTGATTTTAAAATACACAGCAGGCAAAATTTGCTGTAATTTGTTTGGGCAAGAAAGATGAAGCTAAACCTGCAGTTCCTCTGATGGCCGCTCGAGGCAGGCTTCGACAGTGAGTCAGATTCCCACAGAGTCTCATGTTAACATGTCTGTCAAGCTTAGCTGATAACTCAGCACTCCACCTTTTCATCAACACAATGAAGTGTCTGAAACACCACCATGAAGGTAAAAACTGTTGCGTTTGAAACCAACAGGTGGCGTTACAGCCCATCGTTTGGGTTGTCTCTGATTTTGAGCTGGCAGTTTGACCCAAAATGTGCTTTTTGAAGTTTATCCAGGTCACCAGCATTTCTTTCTGTTCCTCTGCCTCGCAGACATCATGTTGGTGCACGCCTGTTATTGATCTCTTTTTAGTTCATGCCATGTGTAAAGTTGATTTGGTTGATTGGCTTTAAACGCCTGTACAGACATTATGAGGACTCAATGATGGAAAAATAATGCAGAATAAAAAGCGCCACATTTGTACGTCACTTCCTGTAACTCTCAATATATTCACGGCATGATTTTAAAACTTTTCATTAAATATACTAAAGTTACTGTATAAAAATATGAGTTAATTTCAGATTTGACTGACCGACGGACAAATTAACTGGACAGACTGGTTCCAAAGATGGCTGCTGACTTTCTTCTAGAAGGACTTAGCTTGGGTTGTCTCGCCAAGCAGCTACAGGCAAACCTGTCGTCTGTTCGTCTCCGCAGTCTCACTTTTTTGTGCTGGACTTCACCAACTCCATCAAGCTCATTTGCATGTAGACATCGAATCATGATGTGGGCAGAACTCGATCAGATGTTTTTCTTCCTCACAGATACATTTGCATCCAGCTCCACTGCTGTAAGATAATAGTTCTTATTAGTACATTATTAGATTTTATATTCATGAAGCACTCGCAAAAAGAGATACAAGGTGTGTTACATAAAAATGCAGCCACTGAAAGCACAGACAGACCCAATAAAATCGATACAAACTATGTTTGTAATTTGAAGAAGTGATGTTCTGCCTCGTTCACCTGCACAGAAACTTTAGAATGGATTTAAACCAGCATCACCAACATAATGAAGCAGACAGTTAATGGAGTAGAGATCAGTGCGGCTTTATCAGTGCGGCTTTTTGAAGTGAAATAAAGTGAAAGTAAAGCAGACGCAGCAACAGTGAGAAGAATATTACCTGAACTTTGAAAAGAGGTCAAATTAGTCTCACATCCAATCAGAAATACATGGAAATAAATAACAAAATCTTTCTGTCGCCCGTGTGCTCGACCAGTGACTCAGCTGTGCCTTTAACTTTCTGTGTGTGTGTGTGTGTGTGTGTGTGTGTGTGTGTGTGAGTGTGTGTGTGTGTGTGTGAGTGAGTGCGTGGATGGTTGGCCCAATACCCAGGCTAATTGCTACGATCCGTTTAACGAGTTAAACGAGGTGAATTTGGGGGGATCAGGTGGTCCAGAAATTGACACGCGCTCCCACACACAGATGGCTCACGCTGTCACCAAGCATAAACACATCCACGGCTGATGCACGGACACACTTATAAACCTTCTCCCTCTTTCACTGTATCCACCTCACACACTTCCTCATCATAATACATGCAGCTGTTTCACGGAGGGTTTTCTCTCTCACAGCAGCAGGGCTTTAGTCCAGTTTGACTGTCCTGCTGGAACCAAGCGGACACCTGTCACATTAGATTAAGTCAACATGACTCCACATTTATGGTCTCTGGCCTGAATCGTGTTTTATTTATGCAGGTTAGAAGTTTCGTGTGATACTTGTGTTTTGTTTTAGGAACTTTTTAAATTCAAAATAGGAAATTGAGCACCGAGTACAGGATTTCCAGATGTTAGTCGGTGTGTTACAGTTTTTATTCATAACTCTGTGGCGTGCTCGATATCAGCTTCTGGTCCAAATCCTGACTGATAGAGAGCAACTCATACCTTGGATCTTCTTTGTTTACTATTCCTGATAATTTATCAAATCTTATCAATCAAAAAATCTATTATAGCCGAATGAATCAATATTAAATTACTCAGCTGCAAACAGCTGACAGAGACAGTTAGTGGGCAGCTGGTGAACCATAGAGTGGAGTATTCACGAGCTAAAGAGCCAGATATTTATTTTAGATGTTGGTAGAGACCAAGAGCAGATATATACTGTTGAGACAAGCGTAGCTGGAAAAGGACGGGGGTGTTACGCTAAACTTCTGGGTGTGCAGTAGGTGTAGGAGGTTGTTTCCTCACTTTTAACGGTGATATTACTGCCCCCAGGTGGCCAAAACTATAATTAAACATAATTAAGGTTGGGCATATTTTGACCTATAAACAGGCTTAAATGAATAAACTGATAAAACAGACTTCTGTCAGCAATCTCCTATCGACTGTTGGAAAGCAGCAAGGTCACTGGTTGACCTGTCAAGGTATGTTGCCATGTTAACCAATCAGCTGCATTGATCTATTGGTGTTTGAGTCAAGGGCACAGCCAATCAAATTCCAGCGACCTGGGCTGGTGAAACTGGGATTGTAACAGCAGAACACTGATCAGTACTATAAACAACAGCACACACACCGCCACCACCAGCTGGGATCAATGCGCACACACACACACACACACACACACACACACACACACACACACACACACACACACACTGTAACCTAGGTAATTAAAAGTTTCAGTTTAAAGTAAAATAATACTATTTAGTCACAGCTCTTAAATAATATAATTGGAGAGTTCACAAACTTGCACAAAGCAGACTGAAAACTTTCTCAAGAAAAAAAAATGGACAAATAAATAAATATAAGTGACCGAGGATTTATTAATTGGGAGGGAAGTCCTGACAACATGACTGCATGCGCTGCATCATGTCCTCACAACACGAGTAATGCATGCCTGCACACACATGTCAGAGTTCTGCTTCCTGGTGTCAGATATTGACCCACTGGCCCGGTTTCCTCTTACACAACCAGAAACTGGAAAGCTGCCAGATCCAGTTGAGTCGTTACGTAAACACAACCAGCCGCGGGACGTCCAGCCTGCGGGGTGTGTGCTCTGCTTCATTCATCAATAGCTGTGAATGAGACGTGTGAATGTTTGATAGATGGGCCGAGGCAGAAATGGACAGCGAGATAATTATTATGAGCTGGACTGGACCAGGATGACCTGAGGACACAGGGCCCATACCCAGGCTGACATCGGAAATATTTTAACAGGAAGTAGCAGGGCCTCAGCATCGTTGTTTGACATACAGGGATTCTCGTTTAGAGTTTAGGATGCAGGGTAGATTTGAAAACCTTCTGTGATTCTTTTTCACTTCGTTTTTGGGTTCATTCTCGATTCTTTGGTTAGGGTTGGGTTTTGGCGTTAGATCTGTAACTCAACATATGTTAAAAGACAAATTTGTTCCATCTGCGAGAACTTCTCCAACATGTCTTTGGTTGACTATGACGATAACCCTTTGCTATTAGAGAAAATTTGCTCAGATGGTCTCATAAACCATAAAAATACATTTAATACATTTTCCTTCATTTGTCTGAAATTGGGTCACCCTTCTACCCAACAATGTTTTCCAGTTATTTCTGGGTAATCCCACGCTTGACAAGATATGTAATCTCTATGGAGAGTACTCCGGGGTCTCTTCCCAGTTGGATGCACCCCAAAAAACTCCAAGGGGGCGGGCATCCAGGACCGTTATGATCTAAAGCACCTCATCGGGCTCTTTATCAACACAAAGGAGCAGCGAGTCCTCATCTTACATCTGAAGATAAACCCTTTATAACTTTTCCAGCTTCACACTTTGCACACTTTGATCTGGTAGGCTGTTCTGTTAGATAGACCCGTGCTGACTGTTGTGGTGCTCATGGTGTCATTTATGTTACAAGCATAGCAAGGCCTGCCGAAGTGCCTCTGAGCATGAAACAAACCTGCCTGTCTGCTGCTGTGAGGTCTGCTGGCTGAAATCAGAAGACAAATGCAGGAAGCTGCTACCTGAGCCACCTGACCTGTCACCACACACACACACACACACACACACACACACACACACACACACACACACACACACACACACACACACACAGAGTTGTGGTTAAAGAAAAGCAATCTGGCTAAGAGCAGCACTCCGGCTTGGTGATCAGTTACTAAGAGCCTCAGGCATTATTCAGCACACACTGAGCAATCAACCTTCCGTGGACACTGTGACGCCACACAGGCTGTGTGTGTGTGCGAGTGTGTAAGTGTGTGTGTGTGTTTAATGAGTTAACTAAAGAATAAAGGATGAGAGAATGGAAGCAACTGGGAACATCTGGGTGAAAGGGAGGGTTAATGACTCCTAACAACCTTGAAGATCTTCACACATGCATGGTCTCCAGAGGATAAATTGTAAAAGTGGATTAAAACTTATTTATGTCGAAGTACCTGAAATATTAATGAGCTTCCCCTGAGACTCAGCTGGATTTGTGCCATGCTCTGTCTTTGTTAGCTTTAGAGGTCAGTGCAGACAGGAGCGAGGACGCAGATTTAGCCTCTGGGGAGAAACCCTGGTGTTTCGGTGCTTACTGGCGAAGTCAGCAAATATCCATCAGTGCTAACTAATGAAGATCATTTTTGAAAAAAGAAAGCCTGAAAAGTTTTCTCAACGCTCACACCGCACCCACAGTTCAGTTCAGCAAACCGTGACGTCAAAGAGAACATCCTGACGCACGTTTGAATCTTGTCTTACAAACTGAATTTCTAAACTCAGCGTCTCTCCCTCGCTGTCTTTCTCTGTGTCTCCAGCTGTTGAACCTCTTCCTGGCTCTGCTCCTCAGCAGTTTCAGCTCTGACAACCTCTCGGCTCCAGACGACGACGGGGAGATGAACAACCTGCATATCGCTATTCACAGGATCACCCGGGGCCTGGCCTGGTGCCGCAGACAGGTACCCGTCTGTGCGTCACTTTGTAAACTGCCACAGAGCTCGTTCTGTCTCACACTGTGTTTTCCTTCATGTTGTCTGTGGTTCAGGTGGTGGATTTTTTTAATGGGAACCTGAAGCGTCGTCGTCAGAAGCGAAAGGAGGCCAAAGCCATGATGAAGCTGAAACGCCTCAGTACCATCCACACGGAGGCCAACGGTGCTGTCATAGGTGACATACCTCAGAGATTATTTCTGTCGCACACTAACACAGATCGGATGTACTCGTCCTCTCGTGTTACCTTTGTTAGAATTCACAATGACCTCCTCATCTGGCTAATTTCCACCTTTCAGTAACCAGCCTTGGACTGCTTTCATGCAGCTGCGGCTGTTTCTCAGTTTAATGCATGTAAGGCGCTGTGACATCTGAGATTTAAGAGTAAAAATATCTGGTATTTATAAGCTGCCGATCCATAAAAGATATAAACACATTAATTTGCCATTTGATGGTTGTTTGCCAAGCATCTTCTTGGGTGAGAGCCACTCAAAGCCGACCAGCTTTGTTTCCAGGAAGTTCCTGCCCTCAGCCAAGAAGCAGTCACACATAAACAGCAATCAGCCGTGTGAAGCAGTTAAACAACAAACATCTTTTCAAAAAGTCTTTGTACATAATTAACAAATGAGATTAAGCTGCTAAATCAATTTCTTTAAATAAGATTTTCATCAAAGGTCACCGTCAACTATTATTGACAGGTGTGTCTCTTAAAATTAAACCAAAAACATGAAACTTCCAGGTCTGATGGCAAAAGTGAATGTTTTTAATGAGCTGAAGAGAAGTTTCCATGAAGTAGTTTAGTTCCCTCCCAAATAAATCAGTCTGTTAGAGGAGCAGCAGAAGTCTGATTGTGCAGAAGTCTCTGAAAAAATGGCCACAGACCTCAGGAAGGACTTTCTTGATGTGGATATGGTCTCAGTCACTACGCTGAAGTCTTAGCTGGTAAAATATGATGGGATTTTTAGTAAATTAAGCTTCCATGCATGTGGCATTCATGCAGTTCCATCTTTGAAATGCATTTAAGACTTAACTTGATTTATTTAAAGCAGCGGTCCCCAACCTTGTTTGTGCCATGGACCGGTTTATGCCCGACAATACTTTCACAGACCAGCCTTTAAGGTGTGCCGGATAAATCCAACAAAATAAAACCAGTACCGGTACCAAAAAAACGAAGATTTATTCATAACACACGGAAAAAGACCCAGGGAAACTGAGATAACGATAAAAACGTTAAAAGCCCTGATAACCATGAATTTCACACCCGAGACTCAACTCTCGCGGCCCGGTACTAAACGACCGGTACTGGTTTGTGGCCCGGGGGTTGGGGATGGCTCCGACAGTCTCGGTCATTGTGTCCTTGGGCAAGTAACTTGGTGGAAGCAGACCCTCTAATATGTAGACATGAAGTTAATTTTATTGAACTTCTTAGAGAGATCTTCTAAGTCTTAGACTGTTACGCGGCCCCGCTGTCTGACCATCTACGGCCTTGAGTTTGGATTTTCTAAACTGTTTAGAAATCAACTTTCATAAAAAAT
>NW_005187758.1:173995-187862 GCF_000239375.1 Pundamilia nyererei | reverse complement strand
CACACACACACACACACACACACACACACACACACACACACACACACACACACACACACCTGTGTGTGACGTAAGAAGCTCAGGTGTGAGGATGAGTCAGCTGCTGTTCCCCCCCGAGGTTACCTTCTAACAACTGGCTGTCTGTCGGCTGGTCTGTCTTCAGGTCAGTTCATTAACCCTTACAGGTGCACCGCTGTCTACCACTCAACACTTACAGCTCATCTTAAAAAGCCAGACTTATGTACTTAAGTAAATGCACAACAACATATATTTAACTAATATTCTTTTCCATGCATTTCATTGTTTTTTTTATCCGAAGGACGCTGATTCAGCTGAATTTGACCCATCTGTGCTGTAACAAGCTTCAGCTGGTTTTTAACCGGTGCTCGTGGAAATGATGTTGTGTTACTGTAACTGTTTCACTGGTGCCAAGTCTGTAAATTTGCAGTTTTCTAATGTCCAGCAGGGGGCGACTTCTGTGCTTAGAAAATGAAGTCTTGCTGTGTGAAAGTTGGTGGTAAAAACACACAAATTCTGACTTCAGTGAACACTCATGTTTATGGTTTAAAGATTTATTCAACACATCACGATATTTATCTTGTATGTCATGGTCCCCGATTAGGGTGAGAAAGGAGCGTAAAGCAGGGAATTTACAGTGCGATGTACAAGTTGCGTACGGACAGTGTCCTCCGGCTCTTCTGAGCCATCCCAAGATATTTATCATACTAAAATGATTTTTTTTTTTAAACATCAAGAGGCAAACAGCAAGAACTGCTCACCTAGCGCACCAAACTGGGACTTCAGGAAACAGTGGCCATCTTTTATTTACAGTTTATGGCTCAGATCCCTCCTACTGGGAAAAATGTGTAACTGCAAATATGACTACAAGTAATACAATAACAACAGTCGCTTAAAACACCTGTGCTGATTAAAGTTAAGTAGACAAAGCCACACACAAAAGTATGAGTTATCCTTTCTTTCTCCTTATGAAGTGAAACATTTGTACTTTGTGCAAAACTTTACCTTTTCCCGTCTTTCAGGTAGAGCGCTGCACAAAAGCCTGAAAATGACTTTAAAAAGCCCTCAAACCTGATCCTGGTGTAACATCCTGAGTCACGTGAAACGATTATTAGAAGAAATATTCACAGTTACTTAAAAGTATTCCATTATAAGTTACACAGAAAAAAGCAGAAGCACTGACCAGGCAGCCGATTTATTGGATTATTAAAACTTAAAGTGCTAAAGTGTTTCCAAAGGAAATGTGAATTTACTTGATGAAACACTAATAAAAAGGTTGTAAGCTTTGATCAGTGCTGCTGCCTCCAGTCAATAACGTGCGTAATGATTGATCTGAGCATGTGCAGACCATTTTTACCACGGCTCATGTGCTGCTTTCATGTGTTGTTTTCATCTTCTAATTATCCCGTGCAGGCTCGATGTCACTTTTCAGCTCGACTAATCTGTGCAGCGCGTCTGCGGCGGCTCAGCTGCTGGCAGCACGCTCAGCCCAGCAGCTGCCATCTCATCGTTTCTGCTGAGTAAAGCCAAGCGTCCTCCCTGTACGTTAGCATGCAGTGAAGACTTTACTGCTATTAGTTATAGGCAGTTTAATAAAAACATGGCTGCAGTCCAAGAGCACTTTGGACGGCACATAAATCCCAGCTGACCTGGAACTCTCTGAGATTCCCAGTGAGGGCTGAAGCTCACGAGTCCCTATTGTTGAGTCACAACAGCTCAGAGCTTCAAATGCTCTAATAATCGAAATAAGTCAGGCAGGTGCGGCGCTGTTGGCTTATTAGGATTATTACTTTGAGCTCAGCTGTCCTTCAGCTTTACTCTGATGAACCGTATGCTCAGTACTGCATGTTACTCCTGTTTGTGTAAGTCATTACATTTGACTCTTCACTGTTAAAGGTCAGGTTTAGGTTTGACTACTTTCAAGACGTTTTCCTAAAAAGCTATTACATCACAGTGTGACTGACGTTTGCACTGGAGCATTAATATGATGCAGGAGCATCAAAAACACAGGAAACTGTGTAAGGAAGCACTTTCTTAAAATCAGTTTCATTTCCACACACTGTTTATCTGCAACTTCTAGCAAACTTTAGCAAGATTTCTGCTCAATATCTGTAAGAATAACTTAAGATGTTCCACAATCTTTCTATTCGCTGCGTGCACGCACAACTACCTCGAGCTGGGATCGCTTTTTTAGGGTCCTTCCTCCAGGCTGGAAATGATGGTGATAGAAGGACATGGAGGGGGAGGGAGGGGGTGAGAAGGAGAACAGGTGCACAACATGATTAAAGAGGAGAGGTGATGATGAACCGAGTCAGCACAGGTGTGTACACACACGCATAGACACACACAGGCAAACACACATGACACAAATCTGTCATTTCATGTTAGATACAAAGAGAAGAGAGAGGAAACGACGAAACATCTCCTCTTCCCTCTTCTTCCTCTCCTCCTTCCTCGGTACACACACACACACACTAAGAAATTTTAGTTTTATGAGTTTTGTTCCTAAAGGAGATATTACACTGTTTGAAAAATGTGACACAGAGTCGTACAAAGAACTTACAAACACACACAGACACACACGGTGTCTGCGGCTCAGTCGGACTTTTTGTCCTATGAATAGATGAAGTGAGGCAGGACACACACACACACACAGAGGCACGCAGAGTCTGAATAACTTGCATCACTACCACAGATGCACACACACGCACACTAATATACACCCTTTTAGCACAAACACATCACACACGCAGCACAGCAGAGTGAGAAAAATGCTGGACCATAATGCACTGCCGGAGGCCTCCAATTCTGTCTGAGGGACCCTCTTACTTTGAGTGTGTGTGTGTGTGTGTGTGTGTGTGTGTGTGTGTGTGTGTGTGTGTGTGTGTGTTTCGTCTCAGTCCATCCATTTCAAAGATAATTTTCATAGAAAGAAAAAGGAAGACTGTGTGTTTGTACCGTCTAGTAGTTCGAGATCTCCACATTAACCATTTACTTTCACATCAAGCGCATGTAATCACAGGCTTTTTAAAAAAGGTTGCTTTATTAAAAATCCATAGCTCAGTTCTCTTCACAACATCGGTCTTTTCAAGCTGCCTCATATTGAAAAATAAAGGCCGTGCAGTATTAGAGAGAGAACCTCAACAATCACACGAACTTTGAGCAGCACTTGGCAACAGGGGGAAGGAAAAAAACCTTTTGACAGGAAGAAATCTCCAATAGAACCGGCCTCAGGGAGGGGCGGCCATTGGTAGCCATGGCTGTAGCTCAGGGTGTTAACATAACACAAGCATGAAAAACAGGTGAGAGTCACTGACTTGTTTACAAGCTCTGAACACGCCTACAAACAGCCGAGTACCAGATCTCCTCTGCTCTGCTCTAGCTTTACAGGATCTCTGTATCCACTGCGTGGTGCAGTAGACATTTAGCCGCGAGGTGAAACATGCAAATACAGCGAGAGCTGCAGCACATGTACACACAGATACACACTGTGACCTAATGTGAAAGGGCAGCATAAATAGAACAAAGCTCAGGAACATATTTTCCCCCTAAATCAGCTGCTGTTGAGCCAGAGAGGGGGATGGGGGTGGTGGTGTAAATACATGTATATGTTTGTGAGGACGGGTCCTGGTGAGGGTCCGATCACCATCTGCTGGAGGTTCAGAGGAGCCGTCCAAGCGTCCGAATCTGGTTTTAGAGCAGAATCATTTGGAGGTTAGCGTCGTCCTCACAGAGATGGATACGCTAACGCTGTTTGAGACGGGAGGCTGGATTGGAGGGCGGGACAACAGAAAGAGAGGGACTCAGAGCATCGCTGCTTTCACAACTCCTTAGCATCAAGCTTTGTTTCCTGTGTGTGCGTGTGCGTGCGTGCGTGTGTGTGTGATGCAAGAGGGCTGTTTTCTCTCTCTGCCACTGCTGTAACATCTCATTCCCTTTATTCCTTTTTCTTAATTCACTTGGACATTCAGCAGAAAAGAGAAGAACAGGCACGCACTGATGCATCGTTCCTCGTCTTCCTCCCGTTACCTGTTACTCTGCTTGTCTCATTTCCCCTCAGATCGCCTGAAATCCTCCCAGCTGAATGCGAGCGTTTGTAAACTGAACGGTGCTGACTTCCAGTTAGCGAGCTACGACGTGCTTCCTGACGTGACCAACCCTCTTCCCGAACCCCCTGAAATATTTAACAATTACGAGAGACAGAGAAGGAAACAAACACTCTCCAGCTGTGAGGTTTCCATTGTTCTGAGTTTAACAAGCTCGTTGGTTCGTCCACTCTGGTTGTGGGGAGGGATCACCACCATTATAAAATGACCCTGTTTTTTCCAGCATCTCTGTTTTAGAAAGTTTCTTTTTGGGGTTTAATTTGGGGATGGCCGTAGCTCAGCACTTCCTGTAGCACTGTTGTCTTATAATGAACGCGCATCCACACAGGAAGTCCGTTCACCATGCATCCTCAGCAGACATTCTGGGCCCAGGCAACCCTTAAATGTATTTGTCACCCTCTCATAAGTCAATCAACGGCATCCTTCGTTCTCATTGGTTGTCACTTCTGTCGCTTGCCTCGAATCTGGGATAACTTGAGAAAATGTGGGTTGCATTGCCAGTCACTAAATGCTTGTGCTCACACTCTGGACAGCTCCTTTCTGAATGCTGGTATTAGCTGGTTTCCTTTTGTTTAGAAGAACTTTGGCTAAGATGACCACATAAGTGAAATCATTTCTCTTTGACATCATAAAGATCTCAGAGTAGAAAAAAAAAGTAGTAGCCAGTCATTTAGAGCAGTCTGAGGTCTGAGCTTTTGACTGGCAGGGCTCAGACGTAGACTGAGATTGAACTCATTTGAAGTGTAACAAGACTTATTTAGCTGGTTTTTCGTGTTGCCAGAGAAACGCTTTGTTTTTGAAAAAGTATTAAAGACATTCTTTATTGCAACATTTAGTTTGCAACAGATCCATGAACCAGTCACAGCAGCAGCTTCCCCCTCCAGGACAGCTCCTCCTGTGAGGCAGAGCTGAGGCAATGCTGGAAGCACTTTATTAGATTAGATGAGTATTGATCTATTCTGCTTGTTTTTAGCTGCAATTTTTTATTCTTGGATCTACTTGGAGTAACTTTGCATGATTTAGCTTTTTTAACTCATCCTGGACCCAAGTGCAACCCCTCAGCTCGTCCCCTGTCTGAAAAATAACATTTTACATCCTTTCCCTTTAAGGCTGCCTTACCTTTGGGCCAATTTCCTTCTGATTGGGTGAAAGTTAGGTCTGTCATGTTAGGGATCTAGCAGGCAGCAGCATCTCTCTCTCTCTGTGAAGAAACCTTGGAAAGAGTCAGCGTGACAGCTGATATACATCCACTCGACCGCAGCGATGTGTGACTACAATCAGCACAGGGACGTGGATGCTAACCTGCTAATGTTAGCTGCACTCAGCGGCCAATCTGGCGCCTGAGAGTGTGCACACTTCACAAATACAGTTTATGATGCACAGTCTTTGTACAGGTGGTGTTTAACCTGCCCGTTTAATCTGTGCTCGGCTGTTCTGATATTTTTATGCTTTATAATCGAAGAAGCTGGTGTCCTGCAGCATCCCCAATCACCTGCATGCTCAGAATTTATCTGCAAATGTGCGGAGGCAGCGGCGATGTGACGTTGTTCAGCGTCATCACCGACTGTTAGTGTAACTGTGCTTTAAATAACGAGTCTCAGACAAAGCCACACACACTGGGGGTTTGACCATGAGTAATAGACATGGCTGCTGTGTTTTTGTTAAATACGTAATATTTTGACATCTAAATAATTCATGCCGGTGTTGTTTTTGGCAAGCCTTCTTGCTGGCTCAGCAACATGAATGAACAATGATTTTTTATTATGTCAGACAATGCGTGTTGGCCAGCTCGTGACCTAGTTACGCAGTTAAATAATGCACCAGCAAGAAGGTGTTGGTGAGATCTGAACATTAGTCAGCAGCTGGGGTCAGGTGTATCTCCACGTCGCTCTCTCTGTGATGTGTAGTTAGGCTTAGATGAACATGAGCTGTCAGCGCCGACCGGACCAGTCTGTGGTTTAGTGTCGGGGTCAAGGGCGGGAATCCAGTGATAAGAAGTCATATTATTCCCCGTTTCACTGCAAAAAGAGAATGAATCTGTTTTACTTAATGCCCAGAATAGAAGTAGCGGTTCTTGATCTCTGTCTTTTACACTGTGTTTCATGTTTCATCAAAGCTGTGGACATCTACAAAACCTGCAGTTCTTCCAGTGTCCACTTGAGGCAGGCTCTAAGAATGAGTCAGTCCTGTCCAACTTTAGACTCTATAAAAACACTGTTCTGTACTTCTGTAACGTGTTCCCCAATGGTTCCAATCCCTGCTTGGCCATGACGTGGCATGTTGGCTCAACTTTGACTTGACTTTTATGATTCACACAATACATTTAAAGGAGAACAACTATCATAACCACGTTGTGTGTTCTGACTGTGATATTTAAGGTAAAAGTCAGAAAGATATGAACCTCGCTGAGAGCAGTAAAGTTAAGCCGGGGATGGAGACAGTGTGATCGGTGTAGCAGTTGCGTAGCAGTCTGTCACTCAGAGCTCGGGTTGCAGGTGGCTGATATCTGTTTGTTTTGCTTTAACACCGACCTCAATCCACAGCTAACACCTCCATATTAACACTGAGCCTGGGTTTACTTATAGAGATTCACAGACCACGTGACTTTTGTGCATTGCTTTGTGGGTACCCGTGGCAACAAAATCAAAACACTGCATCAAGCGCTAGTATTTCCAGCACCGGTTTTAATCCCTACTTGCATTTTATTTGCCCCAAAAACAGTGATGTACAAAACGACGGAGAACACGGCAGGTCCGTACAAAGGCAGACTTGACGAAAAGGCAAAACAAAAGTACGACGAAAAAATCAGAGGAGTGAAAGGGTCAGACCCATACGAGCATACAGAGTGGAGTAAGGACATTAGCGTGCTGCCCAGCTTTCATCACGCACATATTTATTATTATATGGTCCTAAGTGTGAGTTCATACACTCACAAAATGTTTAGTGACTTCAGATCCCTGCAACAAGCCCAGGTCCAGTTTACTTTGGTGATTTGGACTATTCCATTTCACAGCTGTTGTTAAAATGTTTTCTTTATCTCCTGTACAGGCCAACGCAATCTAATTGTTGTTTCAGGTTGTAGTGTTACACAACTTTTCAGATCTAATAGAAATAAAATGAGTGTTTCATAATTCATTCAGTTATTATCTTTGTTTATAACTGGCATTATTGTTTCATTCTATTATAGAATCTTATAAGAAAGAGGCAAAATTGTATTCAATGGTGCTTTATTAGCTGCTTCGGTGAAAAACAAATCAACAATGCAACAAAAAAACCAACAACATTGCAAAACAACTTACTGGAAAACAGTTAATCATCACTTGCTTGCTTCAGTACAACACTTGGGCACATATATGCGGGACTTTTCGTGGCTGTTTTGATATCGCTCTCTCTGTTAACCGATCAAATCTGGCTGTGGTAGCAGCTTTAACCTGTATGACCAGGTTGATAGAGGGCGCCAGTCTGGATCACATTCCTGCATTTTGTAGGCTGGTTTTCCTACAAAACACAACAAACATTAGCCCGCAAAGCCACAGTGAACAAAGCAGCATAGCGCAACGAATTCAATTCAAATGAAGACTTATTTGTAACCTACATCAACAATTATGTTATGATAAATTACGCAATAACTACAACAGCAGACTTACCTTTGTGGAAATGCTTGGAGTGTTCTGGGACGTTATATTTGGTCTGCAATCCAGGCCATCCGTCGGCTCTTTGTTACTTCGGAAACGTGGCTCGAACAATTTCTCTTCAACGACGTAATCCGATAAAAACCGATCACTTTACCCGTCGGCTTCCCGTGGCTGTCCTGCGACCGGCTATTGCAGTTAATAATACAACAGCTTCTTGTCATTATTTGTTTCTTTTTATCGCTGTGTGACTGTTTTCATGTGAAAGCCTGCGTGCGCTAGTACCGCTTGCCACTCGTTCCCACAATCCTTTGCGGTTTTACCCCGGAATGACGTCACATTTTCAATCTCTATAGCACCCTCTCCCTCTGTGGGTCTTTCAGGGTGTGTCTCTGTCTTTACAGTCAAAGTGGCGTCTTTCATGTTCAGCTTTAGCAGAAGAGTAGAGATTAGCTGCAGATTGTTCTGGCCCGTTTCTTGATGATTCAGAGTTAAGGTTAAAGTTTGGGAGGGGCTGATGTAGGCACTCATGAGTCTTTCATGTTCATTAGTTGGACAGAAACGTGTTTTCTCCTGCTGTGTGGTGAGAAGCTCGCAGTCCACAGACTTCCACTCAGGAGACGAGGGTTTGACTCCCAAGTGGGGTTACCATTTTATGATTTTTAACTATTATTTATTATCACTTTCACTCACTCTTTATCCGGCCTCGAATATCAATAATTGTATAGAGTCTGTTATGTAACCGAATAAAGGCCAAAATTCTTTATTTTAAATGTGCAGCTGCGACAGCTGATCAGTCGTAGTGAAGCTAACAAAGCCACCGCAGCCATTCATCTCCCTCTTGTTACGTCTCTTCCAGCTGTAATTCCTTGTTTTTCCCCTCTGCTGTCGTCCTCTCTCTCTCCTCTGCTACTCTCTATATCTCTCGGCCCATCTCCCCACTCTCGCCAGCTCAGTTGTATGTAATTTATTTCCAGTACACAAACAGCTCACTGTAAATAGAAGCTGTTAAGCCGCTCCGGCACTCCAGTTTTAATAGACCTTGGTTTGGTTATGTAATGATTAAATAGCTGACCGAGCCTTTAATGGTGTTATAAATCACTGAATGTGGTTTTTTACTGTCTTGTAAAAGCTTGGAATCAGCTGGTCGTCGTGCCCACGGTCAACAGCTAAGGTCAAAGGTCACCAAAGTGGCAGTCATTGGCAGTTGACCTTTAGATCCTTTTGCTCCAACTGGATGGGAAAGTTTTAAATAATTTAAGAGTGTTATTAAGACGGCATTGTTCTCGCCAAATAAAAGCTCCTGTGATTTATTGTCTGCTTGTGTTTTCTAAGCTCGGTACTTCAGGTACGCAGCGGCTGCAGCCTGCAACCATCACGAAGCTTCATAATCATCTGCTGTAAAGCATTCTGGCTCCTTTTATAACACCTCTCGACCTCCCAACGACTCTAATGTCAAAAGTGCTCTTGTTTAAAAGCTTCATAATTCAAATGGTCCAAAACATTTCAAGAATGCAGCGAATCCCTGCAGCGAATCCCTGCAGCATCACTGCAGCCTTTTACACGCTCATCCTAAACAACTCTAAATGAGCTTTACATGTTTCACTGCGGTTAAAATGTAAACGTGTAGATTTGCATAGATCAGCTGCGTACAGGGACACTGCTGCTTTAAAAACAAATTCACATTAGGATGGTGGCAGAGACACAAACACATCCGAGGATTGACACAAAAGCTGAAACTGTCACTGTTGCTTTGGTTTAGGCATAAAAACTCCGTGTCCACGCTGTGATTTGGGCTAAAACAAAGAATCCAAGAAGCCTGACATGTCTGATTTCTCCGAGCTAAAGACCAACACTGTTGTTGGAAAACTATTGAGTGAGCCGCAGCGCGCTTCTTTATTTAGATCATTTAGAAACAGCTCCACCGTCAGGACGCCTGCGAGGCAAACGCTGGAGTCGGACTTTAGGTTAAAGCTCCAGCTCCGTGTTTTCACTCTGTGACTTTACTACAGCAGCTTTGCACAGTTCACACTGATCTCATACTGGGCTTCGATGCAGTCCCTCAGTTCTTCCACTGTACCCACAAAGAGGGTTTGAACTGCAGGTGGGCGGAGCTTCTGTGCCTGAGACGACCATATTAAGGATGTCCTGTCTTTGTGACATCATCTAGAGCAGAAAGCAGAAAAAAGATCGCTTGCTGATTGCTTTTCAGTGCACTGATGTCATTTTTTGAAGCTTTGGCCATGTTTGGTCTGAACATCCACCAGTGAAGCAGGAGACAAATAAGCAACATAAGGAAAAGCACGAGTGGACTGAAGCTGGTTGGCTCTTACAGGCATGAATGTAGAAACAGCTGAGCATGTGTGTGACTTTCCTCTGTTTGTGCCAGCTGTACCCTGTCCTCACAGCTGTTTGAGTGTGTGTGCGCGTGTGTGTGCGCGCCCTTAAATGTCAGCTAGTAAAACTCACTGTGACCCCGACTGCTACCACAGTCTCAAGCTGGTGACCTCTGACCCCGGTATAGTTCAGGATCCCCGCCAGCAGATGTCCAGGTGCTGTCTGCAGAGACAGGTGGTGGGAAATGGAGGCGGCGGCCTGGCTTTGATTTCTCCTGTCTGTTATGAAATGGCCGACATCAAAACCTCCTGGATTGGATGTCGATGAGCTCTCGAGCTGCAGCTCTGCAGAGTTACTTCAGAGAAACACAGAAAGGCATCCTCACCCACAGGACCAGCACCGGACATACGGTTTCATCTAAAGAAGCAAAGATCGGTTTTAACTCCTACGTTTTCAAACTTCTGCTGTTGATGTAAAGACACAGGAACCCAGGCGATCATGTGACATGATCCCCACATTAAATCAGTGTATATTAGCTTCGTTTGGGTCCTGGGACTGCCATGCATTGAAAGAAGGGGAATTATGTTCTTGTTTGCTGTCAGTGACTGGTGGAAATGTCATTTTAATAAAGCTCCAGAAGCTTCTACAGCAGCTGCATGAGCAGCACGAAACATGCAGTGATTCTTCAAAGCTTTCTCTGTAAAAAAGGGTTTTTCCTTCTCACCTTCGCCAAGGTTTGTCTGTATTTTCAGTTGTGTTTACCTCACAATATAAAGCACCTTGAGGCAGCTGTTGCTGGTGTTGTACAAATAAAACTGAAGTGAATTGATTAAATTCAATGCATTGAACATGGTCTGCCTTCTCTGTGAAGCATAAACCGTCCTGCCGTCTGTCCACGTTCACCCCGACCGGCCAACGCGCCGTGTGTTTCCTGACCTGCTCGCTCAGCTGTTTTCTGCATGTGTGATGTCATTATTTTGTGCTGCAGAAGATGTTTCTCCACTTGGAGCTGCTCATCTGACTAAATGTAAGAGTCTGCACTTCTGCCTTCATCCATCTCTGCTGCCTTCTCGCTTGTTTCCCTCTCTCCGTCTCTCTCTCAGCCTTGTGTAAATATAAAATATATCTTATGTCTGCATTTGTTGGATTGAAACAAACAAAAGGGCAGACTGCAGGGAACAAAAAATGTTGTGTTGGTCCTCGTTAGTAGTGGACATGCCATTCCTCCTGCCTAGTGAAGACGAACAATGCGACACGCTTGGCTTTGCCGATGAATGAATGAAATGTCTTTCACTCTGGCAGCTACCTGCTGAACAAACAACTAAACACTCCATTGTTGTGGATTTTCAATTTATTGCCTATTCAGAGGGTTTCAGACGCATAGACTGTATATAAAAGATGGATTACGCCTCTGTGACGTCACCATCGGTTTCAGATTTCTGCCTTTTGAAGCTTTTGTGTTTGGGCTGCCATCTTGTTGGGTTTAAGATAAGAATTCAGTCGTTTGCTTATTTTGGGCTGCAAAATATTTAATTTTGGCCCATAAACTGTAAGTTGAACCCCCGAGTGTTTTCTCTGTCACCATCTTGGTATCTAGAAACCACCAGCAGTGCCGGACCGAGGCAGCAGATGATGAGCAAACCCTGGGTTATTCTAATTCTGATTCTAATAAGGAGCATAAGTTGGAGAATTATCATCACAGACCTGAAACAGTTAAATGACTGATTCAGAACGGCTGTTAACACAGGAAGCTCGGCGAGGAGACCGGACACAGAAGTCTGAAGAATCCAGTCGCACAAATGCAGCTTAGAGGAAATTATTTTAAATCACGCAGTTTGTTCAAAGACACTTTCAAAAGCTGTTTTCCTTTTGTTTGCAAACAATATTTAACTGACAAGAAAATAACTTTTTATTAATATTTAATTATTTTTAGAGTACGCTCCACGTCATTATGAAAATTCATAATAAACATTCTTGAAATGCTTTCTTTCTTTTACTCGACAGCCAGTTGTTGATCGGATAAAATACTTCAAAATATTTTGCACTGAATTGTAGTGCATGGCAAACTTTATGATATTCTGGACCTTTGTTTGAGGACGTTTCTCTAACTGGGCCTCCTTAAGTTTAATTGAGTATCCCAGGACTACAGGATTTAAAAAAAGGAAAAACTCCAACGCTGTCAGGAAAGCTAAAAGCTCAAAATCAGAACATAAGGCTAACAAATATGAAGAGCTCATACAGAAACACGAAATAATCCAGAACACAGAGAGCAGACTACAACAAAATACAGAAGGACAAATAAGAAGAGAACCATCACAGGAAGCCTTTCTGCAGCCAGAGGAATCGCCCCCTGTTGGCCACTAGGAGAATGCAGCTTTAAGTTATTTCCACGTCAGCTTCACTTTTTGTTGTCATTAAATTAATAAAGTGGACAAAAACAAAAGACAAAGCTGCTATCGATGGTCTTTGTTCACTTGTCTTCTTTAACCCTTTAGAGCCGGTCGGAGCGGGCACGCTCTGTTTTGTGTAACTATTTTTAAATCCCGGTAGCTCTGCAACCACGTGAGCTAGCGCAATAATTTTTTTTGCATATGAAGTTGAGTTGTACTTACATCTGATGCCATCAGCTTGTCCTAGGTCACGGTTTCCTTCCACATATAGCTTTGTAAAAACTGCATAAAAAGCACTTGCAGCAACAAAAACATAATATTCCAGAAACACGCTTTGCCAATCCGATCAGCTGTTCGTAACACTTCCTACATTGGAATAGACGTCAGCGCGAACTATTGCATGTCCACCATTACCTGCCCTAAACCGGAAGTGACATCATTTTCAAAGAAATGTCGTTTTTTACCATCAGGGCCTTATGAGCCTATACTGGTGTTTTTAAAAGTAATCTTTGACTTTATGCCTTTCTGTGTCGTTTCTGGGATGCTGAGGACTCATATTGCACTGCTGGAAATTGTTTATTTTGATGCTGCTTTTTTGCAAATTTGCAGTATAATATTTATTTTCGTTTTTCCTGCAGTGTATAAAAATTGGTGCATTTCAAAAATAAAACTATGAAGACACTCAAAATAAATTTCCTGTGGTGGGAAACTAGTTTGTGCAACTTTTTTGTATTTACAGTTTTGAGGGATAAGCCTCTTAAATTTCTCTAACTAGAAATATATGTTAAAAAAAACTAAAACGATTATCAATTTTTTTGTAGTTTATTGCACTTTTTTGCAATTTATGTAATTACTATGCACTTAATGCATACATATTATTAACATTTAGGCTCCAATGGTTGTATTGATGTATATCAACTTGAAATGCTCCCAGAAATGGCTCTACAGCATGTAAAAATATAATATAAGCTCTGGCGGACTTGGTTCTATGGTAGGTCTTAAAGGGTTAAAAGAACATCATCAGAATCTTTCAAATCAGCAGATGTCAGTGATGAATTACAGAAAGCTTTTTCTACTGAGTGAAGACGTGTTAAATAAACCTGCTGATGCACTCAAAGCACAGACGCTTTTCATTAATTGTAAGTTTTGTTTTTTATGTACTTGTTCTCTTACTTGGATTACAGTAATCCGATTACACGTGACTCTAATGTTCGTGAATGTGCTGCCTGCTGCTCCTCTCTGGCTCCACAATAGAAACAGCTTATGACTAGAAATACATTTAAACCGCTCATTATAGACGTCAACCGTCAGGAGGTTTTGGCCCAAGGCTGCTGCGTGTGTGTTATATTATATTATCCACTTTATGTGTGCGTCTCTTCACATG
>NW_005187758.1:166498-173295 GCF_000239375.1 Pundamilia nyererei | reverse complement strand
CTGGAGATGTGATTTCTTATTGTCAACAGATGAAAATGTCAAGTGTGTGTGTGTGTGTGTGTGTGTGTGTGTGTGTGTGTGTGTGTGTGTGTGTTAGAGCTCCATTGTTGCCCAGGGACTATTAAAAACACACTCTGAAATGTGTTCCTTTATTACAGAGAAATGACAACACCGGTTGGAGCTAAAGTGGAGTTATTTAAAAGCCTTAAAGGCAGGGAGGAGGTTTGGGTGGATGGATAGGTGGACATAACAACAGAGAATGAGAATAAGAGGCTGCTGATAGTCAGCACTGGTTTCAAGGACTTTGATTAAAAGTTTGGTGACTTGCGTAAATCATTTACACACTAGAATTTTTCTTTTTTATGAGGTTAAATCTGTTACAGTGTATTTGTTGTGTTATGTTGTGGTTATGGTTGTTGCGTTGGTCACTGTTAGCATTAACTGTGACATCAGCACACCCCTGTAAGTATTTATAGTTAATGATAGATCTGATCCAGCTTCAGGGCTGGAATATGATTAGAAAAGCGATTGATTTTGGCGCATGCCTCAGTTCACAAGCATGACAACACTGAGTCAGCGTGGAAGTACCGTTAACCTTCTTTAATGGCCAACAGGGGGCGACCTGTAGAAGACTCATCTTTCTTTTCCCGTTCCTTCAGTAGGGGAACTCCTACTGGATTGATGGGTTCAGTCACTAGTTTTGAGTCATAATTAATACAACATTAACTCTGTTTTGTTAATTAAAGTCAATCTAAGAGTCAGAAGGAAGAGTAACCAGGATTGTGTGTGGTTTCAAAATCTGTTCCTAACCTCAGTTGTCAAAGTGAAAACACTCAGCTTGACTCTTCATAACAGGTCTGTTCTAACCACTACAGCCATTTTTATACTGTTAATGAGAAAATATTAAATAGCAACTGAAAAACCTCACTTTTTGACCTATCAGTTGGCAGCATGTTCAGACTGATTAGCCTTTAGTGGTTTGGCTTAAACACTCTGAGTCAGAATGATTTTTGTTTTCATAAATACAAAATAGAAGAATAATTTAAAAACAGCTGACGTGTATTGATTGCTCACATAAGTGCTATGATTGGCACCAATGAATACTTTCACTCAGAGTTAAACTGACTGTTAGCATTAGATAACATTAGTTCAGGCAAGACGCAGAGTTAAGCTCAATCCTGTTAGCTGGTACCCTTCTGCATGCATTCAAGTGGTAGCTCCAGTATAGGGCAGGTTACATAATTGTCTTTAACCTTCCTACAGTAGTTGTTGCATCTGCAAGCTGCTTTCCAACCCACCCTCACCTAATCTGTGCAGTCGTTTTCTATTCTTCTTTATTTATTTATTCATTTTAATCGTGAGTAGGTGATATTAACCAGTCGCAGGTCGATGTGGTGAAGGTGACGAGTCCATGACTGGTTGTTTGTTTTTGTTTTATTCAGCCGAAAGACGACATCAGCCTATCAGAGGGCAGCACGGTGGACCTGAGGAAGCCTGGAGAGGAAGAGGATGAGTACTCAGAGATGGCTGAAGAGGCGATGGACCCTGACAACTGTTTCCCAGATAGTAAGCACACACACAGACACACACACAATTAAAGACAAGCGCCCTAATTTAAAGGATGATTTTGATTGGCTGCTGCTGTGCATTTGAGCATGTGTTGTGTCCCTGAGATGGACTGGCAGCATGTCCATGGATGCCTCCCTGTTGGAAAAGTAATACTGCAAAGAATAACTTCCTTAATCTCCCCATCCACAGATTTTTTTTGTCCTTGTCAGCCTTTATTCATTATCTTTAAACTTCAACAACTCCGATGTCAAAAACGACTAAAACAGTGTACTTTACCGTTTCACTTCATTAAGCGGATTTCTTCAGTTCCTTCTTTTTCCATGTTTTAATCCAGCTTTCATATCAAGTTGTAATTCTACCACCATACTGGTCTTCACCAGTACAATCATTACATTTCTGTATCTCAGGATCTGTTGAAGCTGTGGAGCTGTATCCTTTCAGACTCTCGTGGTTTCACTCGCCATGAGAGCCCGTCCACACCTCCCACTTGCCCCAAAACTTTCAGCAAGAGATTTATGATCCTGTTCTGACTAACCCAGGTGAAAAGCAAACACCTTGTTTCCTTCCTGACTCAGCCGGTTTCCTCCTGGAGCGCAGAGATTTGTCTTAGACCCCGTTCGGCGCAGGCTAGTGTGGCAATGATGCAGAGGCACAGGGGAGCAAGAGAGACTGGGGGAACACTGGAGTTTTATTGGGCTAACATCAGCCAATGAAGGGCAAGCTCATGGAGAGCGGAGGTGAAATATGATGTATTATGTTCTAACGGTAGCTGCAGAACTTCAGGCACATTTATTTCTGTCTGTATGCAGATGACACACAGCTGTTCATTTGCATATTGCCAGATTTCATTTTCTTCACATGCACTTTACACAACGTTGTACCGAGATAAGAAAGATAAGGCGGAGCAGGTCATTATCAGAGCAAAAGAAGAGAGTAGCTGTGATTTATAGGAGCTACAGCGGGACAGATGGTCATCAGTCAAATAACCTGAGGTCAAACATCATCCTTGCCTTTGCTGCTCTCTGAAACAACGCTGCAAACCAACGCACAAAGACGTGCAGTGCCTGACTTTCAAAATAAATGTCCTGGGGTAGTTATAGGAATTGAATACATATTTTCAAAGTAAAAGCTGAGATAATTTAAGCTTTGATGGGGAAAAGCCTCCAAGCTTTTTGCTTTTTGTGATACAGCTACATAGTCCAGTTCTTTTGTTTTGCTGTACACTAAAAGTTTAATGAGTCAGATTATGAGAGTGACACTATTGATGCAGCATTTAAAATGCATTCCACAGATTGTACTGCCATCGGCCTGTACACATAGGATCTGTGGGGGTGTCCTGTGGGGCACTTCAGCATTAGAATTGGATCCTCTGAGATAAGATCTGTTTTATTGATCCCAATAGGGAAACTCATTCCCTGCATTTAATCCATCCTGAGATTTCAGAACTGCAAAGCCTGGGGACCATCTGCAGCTGTAAGCCAGTACTGTAGTCAAGACCACCGTCACAGGTGAATGAGGCAAGTTTTTGATGGGAGGAGAGACCAGAGCTCCCCAAGGAAACCCATGCAAGCACACATAGAAGGTGCGAACTTTTCACAATAAGTCCCAGGATCCAACCGCTGAGAAGCAACAGTGGCAACCACGTGCTTCAGGGCTTACGTAACCGAACGGCCTCCACGGCACAACCAGTTCCAGAAAGTCTCGTGGATTCTTGATTAGATTGGGGTTTTGAAAGTATGGGGGGCAGCTCGTTGGCTATGATTAATGTCATGTTCCATGAGTCGTTTAGCTGTTGTTGTAAAGTTTGGGTGGCTGCATCCACATGAAAACCACGATGCACAGTTCACTTCAAATTGAATCTGCATGGATCTTTTTTGTGGTTTCAAGTTCCAGTGAAAGCATCTTTTGTATTATGCAGATATGAATGCAACTTAATTTGATTAGAGACGTGTTTAGCTATTTCTCTTTGTTGTGGTAGTACTTATACATTCAATTAAGTGCACTCCCATCTGGTTTAGTTCACGTATTTCCCAAAATGATGGTAGAATCTGGACATGTTCATTTATTGCTGCCCTTTTGGTCACGAGCTTGGTTTAAAGTACAAAGCCTCTGACTTGCTGGGAGTGGAGATGCGTCCCTGCAGTCACATAATGGTTCCACTAACCACAAGCCCATCCCGCCACCCACTTGCCCCAATACTTTCACAACGAGATTTATGATCCTGTACGGACTAACCCAGGTGAAAAGCAAACACCTTGTTTCCCTCCTGACTCAGCCGGTTTCCTCCTGGAACGCACAGATTTGTCTTAGACACAGTTCAGCAAAGCCAGCATGCCACAAAAGAGACACATGAGCTGTCGGGGGGATGGTTTGCACATGTTGGTAAAATGACTCAAAATGCATCGATAACTAATTTAATTTCGTCAAGCTTTTCAGTTAAACCTTTATGTCTGTATTTGGCTTTGGGAGGTAATGTGAGGTTACAGTGGGAAGAGGCTCAGAAAGAATCAGGCCAGCCAGCTGGAAAACCCTCTCTGTGGAACACCTGCAGAGAATTCATTAGTGAGACTCCATCGTGTAACATGCAGTGTTTACAAGTGACAAACATCTTGAATGATTCAGAGCAATTAGACAAACTGTAGATTATAACAATGCAAGCCCCATGCTTACAAAAAAAGTATCTACTTTTGTGTCTATTTATCAGTTTGTTAATAGATAATTAAGAATACAAATAAATGCTACTTCATAAATTGGACTGGATTTTGCCAAGAGACTCTTTCCAAGACTATGTTTTCTGTCATGTGTGCCGTTACAGTGTTGGATGCTCTTGTTAAACATGGCCAGGATGGACATAGCCAAGGGGTCAGCATTTTGGCTGCCACAATTTTGACTTGCTACTACCAAAGCTCTGTGTCCAAAGTGTGAAGTTGCCAATACCTGCATTAGTGCTACGTAACAGACTGCTAAAATCCTTGAATTTAACTCACTGAAACTGAAGCACAGGCTTTTTGTACCATCTGCTAGTACAATTACTGCACAGACAAGCCCTTAACCTTGAGCCTGAATTGAATCTGTTATGAAAAACTGGCTGAAATTAGCCACAGAGGCCAAACCGTTCTTCATAGCAGGCTGTAAACATGTTTATGTCTGCTGTACTCTTGGACATTTTGACATGGAAGTCTGTGAGACTACAGTTACTTCCACACTGGCTTTATTCTTCACCCACATCGACTGCCATTTGATAACCTTTAATATGTCTAATATGGTCATTTCAGGCTGTGAAAGCAATACAGAAGCCACACTCACCAGCTCTTCAAACTTTCTATTTAAAGGAGAGCCAATAAGAGTGAAGCGGGCTTAAAGGAGTGTGTTTCAGGCACCATTTTTACCTCCCCCTCCCCTTCAGAGTGAACTGAGAGGCTGTACCAAGGTCTAGTGTACGGTAAACAAGGATTATTATGAACTATGACTTATGCAAAGCCACTCTAGTAGAGTTCAAAAAGCACAATGGTTAGCCTTTAAGATCAACAGAAACAGTTTGACTTTTACACTGTTGGTTACCGAATGAAACAGTGCAATGCACGAATGGCCCACATATTATGATTCCCCACAGGAAGGAAATAGGTTTTACAGTTTAAATACTACCCAGTAAAGACACCCTGCATGCCAGAAGCACTGGACATGAGACTGTACTGCCACACAATTGAGCACTAACCATATAGCACATGGACATGAAAGCCTTCCATACATAATAAACATAATTCACTGTGACACAATAGAAGAAAGGCTCTTGATATTGGTAATTCTGACCCTGGTATCGCTCGGTACTGGATCATATTTTGCAGAGGCTCACTCTCCATCACTTTCCAGTGTTAAACCAAAGCGGGGCCCGTTCCCAGCGAGCGGTGCTTTGTATGAAAGCGGCTGCCAAACAGCAGATGTTGTATTAGCTTTGATTCATTTAGAAGATTGATGCGTCCATCGCGAATGTCCCAACACGCCACCCGCTTCTTCCTGATTCAGCAGAGTCCTTCACAGCAGGCAGACGTTTGTCACCGGCTGGACTCGGATCAGCCGCTGGAGCAGCGACAGCAGAGAGATGAACACGAACGAAAGTCCTTCTTTATGCTGCAGTCCTGTCACCTGTGTGTCTGTGTTAAATACTGATGAAAAAGGGAAAGAGGAAAATCAAAGAAGGAGAACATGAAACCAATAAGAAGAAGAAACTGAACAGAGAGGAGATGAAGGGAAGAGTGGCTGAAAAACAGAAAGGGAGGAGAAAAAATTCTGTGAGAGAACAAGCCTCTTACTGTCGACCCATCTGAGGTTAGCTTTTGTTTAGGTCTCATGCTACAGAGCTCCACACAGACAAAACTGTATTAAAAGTGCTGGAAACTAACTCTAAGTTGGTTGAGTTTGAGACCACGTGTTACTCTGAGTGACCTGGCGGGCCATGCGTTGCCACTGACTCTCCTCTCCAATCGGTTTTAACAAGAAGAGTCATCGAGATATTTTCACCTCCCTGACCCTCGATGGGTCGCCGGCAAGCGGGTGCATGATAAGAAGCTATAGACGAGAGGAGATTAAAAACAAATGAATAAGATGTGAAAAGAGACAAAAGGAAGTGAGAGAAAGTGCAAAACAAAGCGGACCTTGACAGTATCAACCTCACTCTCCGTACCTCTTGGAAAAAAATGTTGTTCTGGCTGATACAGAAGATGTGATGATGAAGATCGGAAGGGTGAAGATGAGGATAAAATGTGCGAGAGAAAAAGAAGAAAGCTGCTAATTAGAATGAAAAAAAAAAGCTCAAGAGAACAAGTGAGACGAAAGGAAAACAGAAGAGAGAGGAACAGGAAGCGAGGACAGAAAGGCCCAGAAGGAAAGATGATGATGATGATGGTGTTTGACCTGTTGACCTTTTGACCTTACTGACATCAACAGATTTTTGGATAGAGAAACAGATTTCGACCTCCGGCGTGCTGCCGCTGTTGCCGCCTGGCTTCCCTCCTGACTCAGCTCACAGTCCCTTTACACACTGGACCAGTACCACCAGTATGCTGACACAGCTATGTGCTGCTGTGTGTGTGTGTGTGTGTGTGTGTGTGTGTGTGTGAGGGGAGCAGTGGTTCCGGCGACTCGGCCAGCTGCTGCAGAAGTAGGCCAGGAAAATGACTAACAGCAGCAGGCAGGCACCAGCTGTGTGTGTATATGAATACGAGGAGGAA
>NW_005187758.1:163370-166339 GCF_000239375.1 Pundamilia nyererei | reverse complement strand
CCCCACGTTTAAACCCACGGTCAGGCGGTCCCCACTCGTAACACCTTTATATGGATTTATTGTAAACAGATCTCCATCCTGATCTTCTCACAACTCATCACACATGGTCAGGGTGTGATTACGCTATTGTAATCACATTACGTTTTTCAGTTACCATTATGTCGTTACTTGCGTTACAGAGGCTGGGCAGATAGAAATGGGAGAGACACATCAAACAAACGTGCTTTTCTTTCTGTGCTGCAGTCAGCTCGTTTCAGTTTGCGTGCTGGCAGGAGGGAAATGCCGGAGCATTACGCCGATACAGCTTTTGAGGAGCTGTTTTATCTTCATTACTTTTATTTTTGTTGCACAAAAGGATGAGAGCGTGATGGTAAAGTGGAAACTGTCCAGGACAGAAACCGCCGCATCGTGCCGCTAACACAACTTCAGCTCTTTGCGAGCATCTGCACACGGACGAGCTAATGCTAAGCTAGCAGAGCGATCTTACACCTGAAACAAAGGTAACAAAGGCAGTGATGGGCAGTCGGGCCCAAAGGTTTGTAACCTGTTCGTGTTTTTATAGTAGAATCACCATGGTGATGGCTTTGAAGTGTCTTTGTGCTGGTTTTGTTGTTTCCTTTGTGCTTTGTGTTCATACAAAAAAACTAATAGAAAGATTGTATGTGTGTCGTCATTAGGACAAAGTTTTGTGTTGGTGTGTGGGTCTGTAGCTTAAGTGTCATATTGTTAAGTTATAATGTTAGAGCACTAACTAACTAACTTTCAGGCCACTTTAGAGATGATCGGGACTGGAGTGTTAATGCCACAAGTAGCGTAACAAATTACTTTCTTTAGGAACTCAGTGTTTAACGTACTGCATTACTTTAAAAAACAGGAAGAAGTCATGTGAAATATTACCTGATGGACTTGATGTGTTCTGTAGTTTTACTATTAATCCTGGGTTTGAATGTACACATGACAACAGTGAGTAAAGAGTAAAAAGACATATGAGGAAAGATAAATAAGAAGAAGGAAGGTTCAGCCTCTTTGAGAACATTAAAATCGCACAGATTCAAACTTTTCTTGCTAACATGCAAATGCTGGAGCAGTGTTTTTAATCCTCACAGCGCTGCAGTGTCAGCTTTGAAGAATTGTTTCTGTGTGTCTTCATGTCTTTGTATATATTTATATACATGTGGTATATGTGTGTGTTCCTCCATGCTGTGATTACAAAGCACAAAAAGCAGCGTGCCTCCCTGCTGCTCCCTCTAGCTGTCAGGAAGACAGAGTGTGTGTGTCGGCCTGAATGGCGACGCTCCCCTGCCGCTAATTATTCATCAGGCGGGAAGAAAGGTCGGTCGAACGGGGAAAGCTCAGCGAGTAGCGCTAACGAGCCGGAGAACGGCAGCATAAAGAACCTCCTCAGATGAATGAAGGTCATCGGTTCGCTTTCACATTTCCTGCTTTTACCTGATCAAACCAAACAAAGGCCTCTTTATTTCTGCTTTAAAGGGGAAATAATTACCCGAGCATTCAGTGAGGGGAAGACAGCTCCAAAAGATGTACTTGACCCTGTGAGACCTGAGCTCTGAAGCAACACTCATACTTTCTGAGAGGAAGTTCACATGTGTGCAGTTGCAAGTGGGATGAAAGGGTCAGTGTTTATCTGCGGGAGCTGATAAAGGTCGCGTGTTCGCTTTTTTAAAGCACACACTGAAAACAGAATCTCCTCCTTCTGCTCAAGTGTGAATCGACTTACATGATCACCTGACATACATTACATGAGATATATTAAAGATGACTTACATCCTCGAAACAGCTTTGAAAAGGTTAAAGTTGAACATATCACAACAATCTGCCTGAGCGAAGCAAACCCAGCAAACTCAAAGTAATCCTATACTTAATGCACTTCATAATAAACATTGTGCGGTCCTGCTTTACAATTTAATGCAATAATGCAAGAAAAGAGGAAAATTTGAGGCCAATTCAGCTCCCAGACTCTTGTAGTACTGTATGACACCGTGCTGTGTGAGTAGTTGCATTGTGCAGTTTAGCATCGTCTTGCTGACATATGCAAGCCCTCACTGAAGGATCTGAGAGGATCTGTTGCCTTTCCAGATGTGCAGCCTGCTAATTCCTTACACTCCCATCCAATCAGAGATTCGGGCTTTTGAACTGAGCGCTGATAACAAGTCGGATGGCCCCTCTCTTCTCTTTAGTTCAGAGGATGTGCCGTCCACCTTTTTGACAGCAGTGTTTCTGGATCGCGTTCCCATGTCCTTTCTTCTCTGCACAATGACGCGTTAACCTGCGTGTGTGGATGGGATGGTGAGCTGTGTTCCCAGACAGGGATTTCTGGAAGCATTCCTGACCCCATCACAGAATCAGGTTTTAAATGTTGTTCTGCCTTTTTGTTTAGTTCAGATTCAGATTTTTTTTATTGACATGAAATTAATATGATGTGATGGCCCATTTTAGCCCATATAGAGTGGTTGCTAGGTAACACAAAGATGTCATAATATCTGATATACATCAAATCCTTCAGGGTCCTGCCCGTTAGGTCACTCGGTTCCTGCTGCTGTGTAGTGTAGTCAGGATGGTGACTTTTAGCACGTTATATCTCTCTCCACCACATTTCTCTCAGTGCGTGTTCTTCATGAGATTGCTCAGTGGTTTTATTTTACTGCATTTACTACCAGTCTCCCTCTGGCTTTATGTTTTGCTTCCATCATTGTCATCAAATTAAAAGTAAAATGTGCAAAGTGAAGTCTTTTGGGGGCTCTTGGTGGAAAAAGAGACCCACATCAGAGCAGGTTTGGTTGCTTTCAGTCGTCTCCAGGTTGCTGCTGTAGTTTCAGTATTTTCCCCGGGCCCAGAGCCGACACACACGAACAGGCTCTGATGTCCTGGCACAAACATTCACTCACTCTTATCTCCACTAAAACACACACACACACACACACACACACACACACACACACACACACACA
>NW_005187758.1:158276-163350 GCF_000239375.1 Pundamilia nyererei | reverse complement strand
ACACACACACACACACACACACACACACACACACACACACACACACACACACACACACACACAATGTACATATATGTGCTTTACAGGTGTGCACACAGCAGGTCATCATTTAACATGAATGCAGAAAATGTATCAGCTCCACTGAAGATATAAACACAGACATTCACTGATTCAAGTCGGACTCACTCTCTCCCGCTCACACACAAACACACAGACACACACATCTGTACTAACAGTGAGCGTTAGATTAGCTGCCTCATTAGTCCTCTAAATGCCAGCTCATTGGTTAATGTTTTGATGCCACGCGACACACGATTGAGACAGAATATGCGAGTGTGTTTCTGCCTCGGTGGGCAGCGTGTGATGCCTGCAGAGGCGGCAGCAGCAGCGTTTGCTGCTCCTCTAACTGAAAGGTCTCAGGTATGAGCCGACACAAGGTGGCTGCTGAAGGGCCCCTGAGCAAGGCGCGAACATGCCGCCGCCTCCTCTGTCACACTGTCGCATGGATCTTTTAGCGCTTTGTCTTGATCATTTAAACGCTTCCTCCTAATGTGAGCCGAGATGCTGAGGACAGAATGTACTGAACCTTTCACCCACCAGAGGTAAATCACTGTGGACATCTACTATTAAACAGACCCAAAACTGCAGTTCTTGTTTAAATATTTAGTCATTTTGATCACATTATTCATTTTTTGAACCACTTTCCTCCTCACATCTTCAAATTACAAGGGTTCAGTTTGAAATGTGAAACTTTCCTGCAGCCGACTGAAGCCTTTAGTTGATTTACGTCCATCAGCAGCTTTACTTAATCTGTATCAGAATCAGAATATATTATGAATCCCTGAGAAAGTTATGAGGTATTAAAGCGCAAGCTGTACCTAATGAAGTGACCCCGTGAAGGTATATATAATTCATTGACAAAGGGGATAAGTACAGGATCTATTACAAGGAGAAACTAAAGAAAATAAAAGGTCATTAAGTGTATAATTATTGTAAATGACTGGTCATGGGCATCCTCCAGCACCTTCACAGCCTCTGCTCTTTATGTCTTTACTTAGTTGACTTTACTACTCGCCCGACTGTTCATTAACCTTTATTTTATTTTAAATGTGACATTAGTTTTATATATGAAGACGAACGTAGTATGCAGAGCGTAGGGAGCTGAGGCTGATGATGTCAGCTCACTCACTCGCCCATCAGACACCTTTTGGAAGAATATTCACATTTGAACTTTCTAGAATTTCTGCTGATATAGTATAGGTGTGTGTGTGTGTGTGTGTGTGTGTGTGTGTGTGTGTGTGTGTGTGTGTGTGTGTGTGTGTGTGTTGAGATTGTGACATTTATGTGGAGGCAACAAGGATCAAATGCAATCACCTGGCAGGAGATCATTCAGGAGCGTTTTCTCAGTAGCGTTCAATAACGGATCAATGGTGTGCACAGCAGAGATCGAGAGTAACGAAGGAGGCGTCAGGTTGACCAACAGGTGATGTAACGAGACATTCAGTAAGAGTTTATAGCAGCAAATGTGTTTATTAAGACTGCAGTCAGTACAAGCAGAGGGGGTTTCCTAATGCACACACGCGCACAGATAATAACTCTTGCCAAGTGGGCTGATTGAGTGTCGGATTACTGTTCACTTGTTTTCATTGGATTATCCGACTGACATATTGGAGAAAAGCCTATTAGTAGCCATGGAGACAGAAAGCCGGGGTAATCAGAGCTCTAATTACAGGCAGGCGAACGCGGCAATCAGCAGAGTGAAGAGCAGCTTGTGATTTTTTTCATTCTGTTTGTTATAGGAAACAACCATGAAACCAGGAGAAAATGTTTTCACTTACTGTACATAAAGTGACATGTGACTACATATTTATTACGGCTCATCTTGATGGCAGTACTGGGGTGCCTTAAAGTTGAAGGCATTAAGTCTTAACAACTAAAATGAAACAATGATAGAGTTGAGCTGCCTTTTTGTAAAAGCACAGTAAAAGTTTGGTGTTCATCAGGGCTCCACTCTTGGGCCACAGTTATTCCTCTTCCATATAAATGGCTTAAATCCAAATATATAGTTCTCTTTATATTTGCAGATTTTCCTTTTTGTTTAAGTCTAAATTTCAGTCATTGAAAAAGAATTCTGGTGCAGTTGAAACAAATAAAAAAAAATTTTATCAGAAAAATTCACTGACGGTTCTTAAATCATCAACTGGTGTTAACTGAAAATCGGTTTACTTCATTTTTTTAAACTGTACCCAAATGCTTGCATTGTTTCCTATAATAATAAGTTTGAAGGAAACAGAACTACAGAATTTGCCTGAGAATCCCAGGGTTTGCAAACAAGCTGGCATCTTCCAAGCAAGCTACAGATGATTTCAGCAACTTGCTAGCAGCCAAATAAAATGCAAGGAGGTTTTTGGTTGCACTTATAACCCTTCAAAACCGGTCAGAGCGGGCACGCTCTGTTTTGCACAACTATTTTTAAATCCCGTAGCACTGCAATCACGTAAGCTAGCGCAATAATTTTTTTTGCATACGAAACCGGAGGAGTTGTACTTACATCTGATGCCATCAGTTTGTCCTCGGTCATGGTTTCCTTCCACTTATAGCTTTGCAAAAACTGCATAAAAAGCACTTGCAGCAACAAAAACATAATATTCCAGAAACACGCTTTGCCGATCCGATCAGCTGTTCATAACACTTCCTACGTTGGAATAGACGTCAGCGCAAACTATTGCATGTCCGCCATTACCTGCCCGAAACCGGAAGTGATGTCATTTTCACGGAAATGTAGTTTTTTACCATCAGGGCCTCATGAGCCTATACTGGTGTTTTTAAAAGTTATCGTTGACTTTATGACTTTCTGTATCGTTTCTGGGATGCTGAGGACTCATATTGCACTGCTGGAAATTGTTTATTTTGATGCTGCTTTTTTGCAAATTTGCATTATAGTATTTATTTTCGTTTTTCCTGTAGTACACTCAAAATAAATTTCCTGTGGTGGGAAACTAGTTTGTGCAACTTTTTTGTATTTACAGTTTTGAGGGATAAGCCTCTTAAATTTCTCTAACTACAAATATATGTTAAAAAAGCAAAAACCATTTTCAATTTTTTTGTAGTTTATTGCACTTTTTTGCAATTTATGTAATTACTATGCACTTAATGCAGACATATTATTAAAATTTGGGCTATAATGGTTGTATAGCAACTTGAAATGCTCCCAGAAATGGCTCCACAGCATGTAAAAATATAATATAAGCTCTGGCGGACTTGGTTCTATGGTAGGTCTTAAAGGGTTAACCAGCAACTGCCAACAATGTCCAGACCACTCACCAACTGGTTGAGGAATAGTTATTTTTCTGTAGGGACTGGGAGTCACCAGGGGGTCACCAAAAAGTCTCTACGACTGTGTGACTGAGGTTTAATTGACATCCGGTGGTTCATAGCAAAACAAACTGTCAGCAACTAATAAATACTCAGAGAAATCAAAAGGGGGGAAAAACATTTTTTCATGTTTTAAGTGCCAGCTTTTTATAGCCCACAAGTGAGAAGTACCCACAGTTCATGTCATACCAAAGGAGTATTTCTTTTCAGCTCTCACCATCACAGCATTCAAACATTACCAACTCACCAGCACTTGGTTATCAAAACCGTGAGATGCCCTACCCCTAATCCTTAAATGTTAAAATAATCCCGCTTAAACCTACGGAAGCAGTTTCAAATGGAGGAAACACGAACTCTGTCCATTCATCCATCATGCAAGTGGGAAAAGGCCTGCATGAAATAACATTTGTTAACAGATGCTGGGGTTTTGTCTGATTTTAGCAGGAATGAATATAAAACACAAGCATCAAATTCACATGGCTGAGAAATTGCCATTAGTAGAAAAAACTATAGTTGTGTAGCTACTCCTGGAAAAATATGGATGGGAAAGTTGTTGCACAACAGATCATAGAGTTGAGTCGTGTGATGTCACCGCTGAGCCATCACTCTCCACTGACCACATGCACTTGATCAAGTTGTCAAGCTCATTCCCCCATCTCCACTGTCAGTTACTGAGCCATCATCATGTCTTGCCAAAGGGAACGTCAGCATCCCTCACTCAAGCAATCATTGTCTTGAAGTTCCCGGTCCTGATTGTGAGTCAACATCAGGTTGCAATCTGCTGTTCTAGTAGCCCAAACTGGCTGAACCCGGACATGCTAGCAGCAAGCGTTTAATGGGCGATAAAGCAGGAATAACGGGAATCTGATCCTCGCTTCATCAGCACTTACTCATAGGATGATGCACGGCAGTAAGTAACTGGCTGAGTGATAATATCACTGCATTTCAACGCAGCTCAGCAGTACTCAGTGTACAAAGTGACGACACGCACTGATAAAAAAAGAGAAGCACAAAGCTGTAGTGTGTTTTTCATCTTAGGATCTTTTTCATCAGAGTTTAAATGACAGACGCAGATCAGAAAGTTATACAGGAAAAACAAAATAACTAGGATCTGTAACTAAGCACCAGATTTTATCTAAACTTCACATTTACAATGTAGCTGCCATCACCAGTGTGTGAATGTGTGTGTGAATGGGTGGATGACTGGATATGTAAAGCACTATATAAATATAGGCCATTTACCATTTTATTTATTTATTTACCATTTTATCTTGTTCACTTGAAAACTTGAAAAACTAAATAAATTTGACAAAATTCATCTTATTGGCTCAGGTTTCTTTTTTGTACCACTTCACTATCATTTTAATCACCCACATGAAATCTATATCATTTCTTATAAAAATACCAAATATTGAATTCAGTCAAATAATGTATTTTCCATAATTTCCTTGTACATATGCAATGACAATAAGGTGCTTAGACAGCTTAGTAACTGAATCTTTGGCCACGTTTAATATGAACATCGCATCTCAGTGGAACAGGAGAAATATGACAGGAAATATGAAGAAAGACACAAAAGGTCATTTTAAAGAAACATGAAAGAAACTGGAAAGTGGATTGAAAGAGTTAAATACAGTTTGGAGCAGAAAATAAATCTGCAGCAATCTGCTACCATCTTCACTGCATCACACACGCACAC
>NW_005187758.1:156371-157572 GCF_000239375.1 Pundamilia nyererei | reverse complement strand
ACACACAGTCTCCTTTAGCTTCATTCTAACTGTAATAAAGATAATTTTTTACTAACTATTGTTTTATTTATTGCGGTTGTATTTTTAACTTTATGTTTTTGTATCTTAATGTACTTTCATTTATACAATAAATGAGCTCTATTTACATTTATATATTTACTCAGTAAAGTAACTGAACTAAAGAAATCCTCTTGCTTCAGTTGACTGCAACTGTCTAATGAAGGCAGCATCACTGAATTAGATCAATGAATACCACTTTACTTCACTGTACTTTAGTTTATATCACTTACTGTATTTATTTGTGTTTATATACACAGCATTACTAATATATTCTACTGTCAGACCCATTTTAGTTCATCGGCCCCATTTAATCTCAAATGAGCCAGACCAGTAAAACCATTAAGCATTCATAAAAACATCTTTGTTTCTTTGTCTCCTGAGTCTTTGTGCTGAAAAATAAACCGTATGAAAACATTCACTTTTTATCTGGATGAAGTCAAACTCTGGCCTTACACAGATTTACATTTAATGAACCGTCTAATTACAGAACAGATGATCAACACATTTTGAGTTCGCTTTCAAAAATTGAGACAAACAGCAGCAACATAAATCCGTTCTTTGTTCTGGATTAGCAGTGATTTACATAATTATCTTCATATATACATAAAACACATTTCACTGATCATCAGCACAGCTGTTTGTAATAATATAATGTAAACATGTAATGTATGCAGTTGATGTTGGAGATCCAGGACTACATAGCTGGAGTGAGCCGCTGAAATCTGAGACTAAAAATTGTTGAAGTGAATCAAATCAAAGCTCTCTCCACCCCCGTTCAGGCTTTTGAGGACATCTACATTGAGCAGAGGAGGGTGATCAAAGTGGTGCTAGAGTACGCCGACAAGATCTTCACCTACATTTTCATCCTGGAGATGATGCTCAAGTGGCTCGCCTACGGCTTCAAAAAGTACTTCACCAACTACTGGTGCTGGCTGGATTTCCTCATCGTTGATGTAAGTTATTGATTCATTTATTTATCAGATTATCAGCCAGTCACTCACTTTAGCTTTTATGTTGGTGACACAAAAAGGCTACAAATTTTGACTAGGGATGGGTGTCCGGTTCTGTCATAAACGGTAGTAACCAGACCGAAAAGCAGCGCACATTTCGGTGCTTTATTTCGGTGCTCTTTTTTTCTGAG
>NW_005187758.1:153582-155728 GCF_000239375.1 Pundamilia nyererei | reverse complement strand
TTTTGGATAAAGTTTATGTTTTTTTCCATTGTTTAAGCACTGCTTCCAGCCAAGAGTGATACCATATATGCCCCATAGCTGCAGAAAAGGCTGACATTGTTATCTTTTTACAAAAACCAGCTGAACATGAGAGGTTTTTGGACAAATTTTGTGTTCTCCATTCTTTGAGCACCGTTTAAGCGCCGGCACCGTTTCAAAAGTACCGGTTTGGCACCGGTATCGGATAAAACCTAAACGATACCCATCCCTAATTTTGACAGACAGCAAACTGTGATGAAGAAAAAATAAGTATAATAAGTATTTTGTACAGACAAAAGTAATCTGAGTATTTTATTGACTGCATGTATCCATTGTGTTGTCATAGATGGTATTTTGTCCCTGTTAGTCTACAACTTGGGAAACACTATGAATGCTGTGATGCAAAAGTAAGAGTGTGATCAAAAAGTTCCAGAGACTGACCTCTAAAAATCGGGCCCCTGATTTAAAGTCCCAGCAAACATTTTGACATTCAATAACCATCAGGACGTGTTCTCTCTACGTCTCGTCATGGTTGGAAGAAAGCTCCAGAATAAACGTTGTTGCGATGTCGGAGATAAAAACTCACTGTCAGTTTGAGGTGTTTATTTAATATTTAATGTCTGTAGTTCAGTTTCTGCAGATGTTCCAGGGACTTAACATCAGGGTTTCAAACATCTTTCCTGGGTTTGACTGTTCAAGATCATCGTCTTGTGAACCTCTGGATGACTTTCAGTACAACATCTATTTTTAGATCTCTCATTCTGTCCCGTTGTACCTCTATGATGCATTCCAACAGTCTGACTCCTCTCCTCTGGACAAATTCTGTTGCTCAGGTTTGGTTGTAGCCGAAATCTCAGCTCTCATCACTACGAGCTTCCTTACACAATTCAGGTCAGTTTCTATGCAGGTTTTCACAGTAAAATCACAGAGTGCACACTAGAGAGCTTGGATTATACTCTGTTGTGGACACGTACAGCTGGAGACTCGATGGCCGAGTGATCATTCCTCAGTAATACTTCTTTTAGGTTCGGTGCCTGGGCACATTTGTAGTTGGTGCGCGTTTTTTTGCATGGGCACAAAAATCAGGCAGGTATGTTTCACGTCCGCTCAGACTCTCGTCAATGGACAGTGAGTGAGTCACGTCACAGGGACCCAAGCGAACCGCAAATGTGGAAACTATAATGTCAGAGACGTCCTGGAAGAGATCTAAAAATAGCAGCGGTGCTGGGAGCTTCTTGGGCATTCCTGAGAGGATGACTTTGAAGAGGAGATTGCCAAATTTAAATCAGGGAAGGGTTTCGCTTGTGATGGACCTGCTGTCTGAACTCTTTAATCACACTTCATATCTATTTTTTACCCTTTCTGTGTAAATTCTCCATGTTAAACATGGTCTATGTTAAATGTGCAGTTTATGTATAAGAAGAGAATAATTCAGTATTTCTCACTGTCAGCAGTGTCACAGTTGTTGTCTTAGTGCAGCAACTTCCCACTATAAATAAAAGAGTGAGAGACACTGAGCGACAAAGAGAGGCACAGAGAGAGAGAGCGAGAAAGAAGTTCAAACAGCCTCCGGACAAATAATCAGCCGTGGCTTTTGAACCTATACACACACACATACACACACATACACACACACACACACACTCAGAGATGTGTATGTTTAGACGCTCACACTTTCTTCCAGTGTTCTGGGCAAGTGGCACACAAAGTTTATGATGCACACCATACATATGCATGCACTGAGTCGGAAATCGACCCACTCCCCCGTCTCTCTCACTCCGAGTGTTTTCTGCCTAGCCGTCTTCATAAATGACACTGACGTTTTTATCTGACTGTAGTGGCCTGAAGGGGAACGAGAGGTAGAAATCTTGAGTCACCGAACTAACCAAGCAAAGATGAGACAAGAAACAGAGTTTTATTAACACAATCGGAAATGGAGAAAGAGAGAGACATGCTTAAAGCTTCAGGATTTCATTTTTGAGCACTAGAGGGCAGAAAAGCATCAGAAGATGATATAAAGTAATCAAAAGAAAGTTTTAGCTTCTTTAGATTTTTTTATTTGCAAATTACTTAGTTATCTCTGCTGTGTTGCTTTATCATTATTTTGAAAGAAACTGCTTGAATAAAA
>NW_005187758.1:151815-153371 GCF_000239375.1 Pundamilia nyererei | reverse complement strand
GAATATCTTCTTGGATTCTCTGAAGTAGCTTTGCATGATTCCTAGTTCAAATTCATCCTTATTTGTCTTACTGGTGCTGTTGTAGCACACATACACTGTATAGAAAAATGGAAAAGTTCCAGTAATGTCCACTTGAGGACATTAGTGGATCTGCAAGTTTTCCAACCCCAGACGTTGTTGGTTGATTGCAGCCTGTCAGCTCATCTTCAGTTGGAAACAAGTTGTTTAAGCTTCTGCCCCTCCCTTTAAGCCAACTTTCTCCTGATTGGATGCCCATCTTAAACTGAAGATTTAAATAGCTGGTGGATGGAGCTTATCTGCTCACAGCATGGGCTACGACCTCATTACTTATTAAATTATAAATGACAGAAAAGCAGAGGACGTCCCCTTTATTTCGATCATGTTTTTGTTCTTTGCACAGTCTGAAGCTACTTTGTATTTATGTGTAGAAATGTTGTTGTTTACTGTGTAACCGAACCCTGTAGATCTCAGTGTTGGGTCTGATGGCTCAGTACATCTCAGTGGACCACATCACCACCATGCGTGTGCTGAGGACATTAAGAGCTCTCCGTCCTCTCCGGGCTGTGTCCCGCTTCGCTGGTATCAGGGTAAGAATGAGCTGCGTTCACCTGCAGCTCGACCGACCTGAGACCTGCTGCTCGGTGCTGGAAATCATATGTGTCGTGGCTTTAAATGTTTTTGGGTTTGATTGGGAGGTGATGCGATCCTGGCTTTAATCAGAGGTGATATCTCAGACTGTTCTGGATACAGGTAGTATGTTTAACACCTAACCATCCCTTTTACAGCTAAACATAAACCCTGAAGCTGTTTAAAGCAGTCGTTCAGTGATCTGCACATCCATCTCTATAAGCACTCAGTGGCTTATCAAAGTGTCACAAAACAGTCTGCTTTATTGTCTTGTTTTAAAAGCCATGGATCACTCAGGACTCACTCGACCAATCAATAAACACATTTATTCTTTCTCATTTCTCCGGTTCTTTGTGCTGGCTTCCTAGAAGAGTCTGTAAAATAACCATTTCCTTGTCTGCTTGCAGCTTCACCTGAGAAAGGTTTCAACAATGATAAAAAAAATTGTAGCAGTGAGTCCTTCGTCATGAGCTCAGTGATCACAAACCATCACCCTTCCTTTTTCAGGCATCATCATTCAACTGCAGCTTCGTCTCCTGGATCAGAACTTTCTCTCACTTTCCCTTCATTAGAATAGAAGTTAACTGTCCTGCTTCTCTTTTCTTTCCCTTCCTCCTTCTTCTGTCTCTATATTCCTGTCCCTATCTTTTTCTGTCTTCTCTCTCTCTCTCTCCTCCAGGTCTCATTGGTCAGTTTGGTAGCCAACACATTGGGTTATTCAGACTTAGCAGCCATCAAATCCCTGCGGACGCTGCGGGCCCTGCGGCCCCTCAGAGCCCTCTCCAGATTTGAAGGCATGAGGGTAAGAGTCAGTATTATCAAAGCAAACACATCTGGGCATCAATGTCGAGAGTCCAGCTGAATGTCAAAGGATTTAGTGCACTTATGCTTTAATTTATCACTAAAAA
>NW_005187758.1:144326-150458 GCF_000239375.1 Pundamilia nyererei | reverse complement strand
TATTATTACAGCAGTTTTTATTAGTGTAACACAGCTAATCTGTTCTCTGGAAAATTCTAGAATTACTGACTGAACTGAATTATTTAGATATAAAGGAAGATAAATCAACTAACTGAAGTGAGGACATGTTTGTGCCCAGGTGTGTTTGTAATGAACATCCCCTCAGTGTTTTCTCACCGTGTGTCATCCTATCATTTCTTATCTGTCACTTCATATTAAACTTTACTCTCTGCTTCCTGCTCTCTGACGGGTTCATCTTCTTTTGAATTTAGTTCTTTCTTTCTTTTTGCTGTGTTGTTTTATTGCCTCCTGTGAATTTGATGTGTATTTTTTCTGATTTCTCTTTCATGTTAACTTATGTCCATCAGCCTTTGTGAGCAGGAGACAAATATGAAGTTACTGTTTGTGTTTCTGTCACCAGTATTACTGTGAATAGCACAGAGTCGGTGTCCTGCAAACACAGTCTCCTGAAATGAGGACGAATGTTCCTGACAACACACTCCTTTCACTTACATTCAAATATTAGCCGTAGCTGTGGGTAAATATTTGGAAACCAAGCCCCTGTCCTGCAAAAAGACTAACGTCAGACTTTAATGACAAATTTAGAAAATACAAAACTATATTTAGTTCATAGAAAATCATTCTCACAATTTTGATTTCAATTCTTTTGTGTAGAAATATATTTCAAAACATGAAAAACAAACATAAAACTTACAAAACTGAGTAAATGGGCAATGTGAATGGTGGGAATTTGTGAGGAAAGCTTTTATGTATCAAAGCTCTCACAAGAGAATATGTGGCCTTATAATGTTTAAAAACATGGAATTAATTTTGGGGTTAACATAACAATTATTTAACACATAAAATAATTGTTTTTTTTATTAAACCTAAAGAATACTTGAACTCTTCAGTTCATCAAACAGCAGCTTGGGGTTTGCAGGAGACAGACTCGCTCTCTGGAAGACTAAACAGATGATTTTCTGTGTTAAATTTAAAAATGCTCAGCACTCAGCATCACATTGCTTACTCAGCAAGGTATTCTGGGTATAAAAAAACCACAAGACGTAAATGTGCTTTGTGAGTGCAGATGAGGACGACCAAACACACAAGCTGACTCACCGCCGTCTATAGATCTGCAACAATAGGAAGCAGGACGGTGGATTTCTCAGAAAAATAAAAATCACATAATGAAGGAGAACCGAGTGATTAATGGCACTGCATTTATTTCACATGGGAGCAGAATTTTCTACTTCTTGCATGTCAGGACTCATCAAGTAATTGGCGAAAACAGTCATGTGAGTTCACACTGCCTTTCCTTTTTTATAAAAGGCTGATAAAATAAATCAAATCATGACGTACAGGATTCAACCTAAACAAGTCACACGAGCTGCATGGCTGGTTTCAAACCAGTGGACACTGTAAGGTCAAAGGCAGAATTTAGCGGGTGAATCTAATCAGCATCATCAACTTAAATATAAATTAATGTCTGCTAGATTTGATGTAACCTAGTAACAACCCTAGATATAAGCAGCCCGATACTGCATCACTGTAATCTTTGTCAGAACACTGCAAACTAACCTCTTTAACCTGCACTGAACTGCATAGTATCTGTATGCAACCCTTTAATAAAACAAACTTCAAGTGCCTTCAAGTCGGGTTTGCGTCACATAAACCTCTGTGAACATTATGTATAGATCCACTGTCTGATTTAAAAACTCCAAAATGAATTAGGGCGTTCAATGCCACACTTAAATGTAACTTAAAGAAGTTGGGATTTTAAGGTTGTAAAGAAATGCTAGCAAATAATTCCAGAGTGTAAATCAACATAAACATGTCGGATGAATCTACTCAAGAAATTCACATTTTTAAGTGTTGAAAAATGTCAGTTTCTTGAAAAAAAAAATGAAGACATACAATTGAAAACACAAACTTTTGATTAACTAGTAAAATAATGTCACATTAATTAAATACTGTATGTATTTAGAAACTGTGTTCTCTCCCATATGTGTTGGATGCTGCATTAGGCCTCAGTTTCACAGGCTGGCGATCTGCTGTCAGCATCAGGTTGCTTGTGAAAAATGAGTATTCTCAGACTGGTTGGGGAATGGTTGCTGGAAGTTGCTGGCTGTTACTGTATGAAATCGGTTGCACAATCATGAAAAATGCCAGCTTTACTGCAAAGGGATAATCATTTGCCTTCAAAGGTGAACGGTTTCATTTTGTGGTACATCTGTTAGTTTCAGCGAGTCAGGATCTTCCACATAGAAGACCAAGAAAAGCACTGTATACCTCTTTCTGACCAATTTCACTTAGCAACAGCAAGCAACAACTCACCAACTGGTCACGAAATATACTTTAATAAAGCAACCAATGGTTGCCGTAGTGATTTACAACTCTGCAGCCTTTTCTCGACCCAACGTCGAATTTAAACTGTCACTTTTTTCCTCTGTCACATCCGACTGAAAGACAATAAAGAAGATGGACGTAGCCTCCGAGTCCACAAAGTGAAGCAAATAAACACTTTCCTGATGAGTTTATTAGGGGTGCAACAATACTTGTATCGGTATTGAACCGTTCGATACAGTGCTTTCGGTTCGGTACGCATATGTATCGAACAATACCAAAATTTTTATTTATTTTAGCAACTTTTCTTCTGACGATGCTGGCTGTGCTGAGAGCTCAGTGGATCTGCGTTCGACTACTCCGCCTAGGCTGGACTGTCGAGTGCAGATCCACTGAGCACAGCGCAAGCTAGCAAGACAGAAGCTAAGCTCATTGCAACATGGCAAATTGAACCTCCCCCACCCTCGTTCAGATCTGGCGTTTGGAACTATCTTGGTTTTCATGTGACGTATGACCCTGAAGGTAAGCGAGTCATGGACAAAAGTAAAACAGTATGTCGGATGTGCCACGCAATGCTCAATTACATGGGTGGGAACTACTGTGTTAGCGCAGTTAGCTCGTTAACGTGTTGACGCCGTCCAGCGGTAACTCGTTAAGGGAGATTTGCCGCGTTATGGCGTTAACGTCATTTTAACGAGATTAACCCTGACAGCACTAGTGGGAACACAACGAATATGACTGCACATTTACACCGACAGCATCCTAGTGCAAAGACAAGTGGAAGCAGACAAAAACAACAAGCACGCATGCTACAAACTTTACCCGAGTCATTTAGACAGCCGTTAGCACAGGATTCTCCTCATGGGGACCTGATATGTTTAATACGCTGCTGAGAATGTAGCCCAGAAGAAGCGTATAGTATAGCTTTTATTTTGGAAAGAGACATTTCTCTGTAATAAACTCTCTTTTCCAAAGATGACTGATTTCTCCATCAGATAGATTTTTTTTTTTTTATTATTTTCTTGTTTCAGCAACATTAAATTTAAAAACTGTATTTTTGAGCTAAAATATATATTTATAATTTTAATAAATGACAAATTAAAAAGGCATGAACATTTTTTTGTATCAAAAAAATATTGAACCATGACACCAAAGTATCGAATCGAACCATGAATTTTGTGTATCGTTGCACCCCTAGAGTTTATAGGCTTGGTCGCTCATCTGTAGTCATATTGGGGGGAAATGAAGTCGGTTTTGTACATTTTGGTCCATGAAAAGTGTCACAAAGGAGGATTATACACTTTCACAGTCAGATACACCAATCACTTGTCACCAGTTTTAAAATACCAATGCTCATCTTGAGGGTTCAAAACAGGACTTGATAAACCAATGGGTGACTCACAGTTTACATGTCCATCTTTTATACTGTCTATCATCCAACTGCATGGCGTGCTGTGTTGTTAAATTAATGTGTTGGTCAGGTGGTCATTCATTGTTGGCAACACTGATGTTGTCTGGTCTAACTCTGGTCTCTGATCAGTTTCTGGGTTCATCCATCTGTTTGAGCATGTTGATTTTGGTTTGCTCCGCCATCACCTGATCAGCAACACACTGAAACCTTAACATTTAACTAGAGACCACATGTAAATGGTTTGTCTGTACGTATGAATGCTGGTTTCCGTGCAGGTGGTGGTCAACGCTCTGATCGGCGCGATTCCCTCCATCATGAATGTGCTGCTGGTCTGTCTCATCTTCTGGCTCATCTTCAGCATCATGGGCGTCAACCTTTTTGCTGGAAAGTTTGGTCGCTGCGTCAACAGCACGGGCCAAGTCTACGACGCTTCTGCAATCACCAATAAGTCGCAGTGCGAGACCCACAACGACACCTCGACGCACTACTGGAGCAAAGTCAAGGTCAACTTTGACAACGTGGGTGCCGGGTACCTGGCCCTGCTACAAGTGGTAAGATACTTTATGTTTACTTATTGGAATCAGAGACTTTTATGATCTCCACTTTTTTTGTTTTTGGCTTTTCAAATTTCTACTTAGGTTTCTTTGGTTTCCATGAAAGATTTATTTTCAGTTTTTACTGGTCAAACGTGTGCCAAGGTTCTCTCTTTTACTAAGGTATAAAAATACAGATGTACACACAGATCCTGGTTAGTTAAATAAAAGAAAGCTTCTAGTAGCGGCCCTTTGGCCAACATTTTCACGTTTGCATTAATTTAATAAGGTAGCCAGATAATTATGATGCACGGTGAATATGCACAGACTTATCATGCATAATGAGGCCAGAATGGAAGTTTCCCACATTTCCCACCGCTGCCTGTGCTTCTGTGCTCTGTAGAGAGAAAAAGTTGGAGCACTTTTTTTAAAAGCCATTTTCACAGTTGGCAAAGAGAGATGCCAGCTTGGGGTTTTGCTGCACAGTGAGTCATGATTCATTATGTGACCTTTCACAAAGGTCACTTTTAAGTTGTTATTAGACACCTAAAAGCACCCCCAGTGCTTTATTTATGGCGTGGGTCGCAGCTTTCCTTGCCTACTTTGTGTTTTCAAAAAATGCATTCAGACCCAGAGACCTGGAGAGAGTGACACGACAGGAAATGTGTAGGATGTTTTCAGACTTGCCACGCCAGCCGCGGTTCTTTTACTCTTTTTATATGTCCTGTTTGAAGACGCGTTCCCTGGGAAGTTCTACCCCCTACAGATCTCAGTGCAGCTGTGCAAAACAATCAGTAGCACACACACACTGAAACAGGATCACGAGGCAGAGCCGCAGATGAAAACGAAGAACAAAATTCTGTCATTGCGGCGCCTGTGTGAAGCTTTGAGGGAAACAAAGAGGTTCGAGTGAAGAAATCGAGGCACAAAGTGAAAAATCCTCTCCTTCAAAACAAATTAAAGCTGAGAGTCTCCTCCACATGCCGTAGGAGGATTGACTTTTCCGCTTCTCCCGTCCCTCTCTCTCTTGATCTCGTCTTTTCGTTTCATCAATTTGTCGCCTTAATTTTCCTCCCACACCTGTTCTTCATTGCTCTTGCTTTTGTCTTTTCCACTTGTCCACTCTGCCTGCCTCTCTTTGTCCTGTTAACGTTGCTTTCGTTCCACAGCCTTCTGTCCTCTCTGTCATTTATGAGAGCAGTTTTAAACCTCACATTGCCTACAGTAAGTGGCAGGTACACAAACTGCAATTTGAATAAGTAACACATAAGCTGTGAATGACTGAGAGGTACTGATGGGAAAAATAATTGAAAATCTGTTGGGAGGTTATTATTAAAAAATAATACCTCTCACGGTCAGTCACAGCCGTTAATCTTCATCTGTGTTTCCGGACATGAATTTATTTAGACTCACATATTTTTGATTAGTTATTTCCAACGAACAGGTTTTGTTGTTGGCAGCGTTTCCATGCATGCGCCTCACTCTGTCTGTAAACATGATCGCTGGAAAACCATTGAATGAATTCTTTTTTGTAAACATATATTTATTGAATTTTGGTTTCATAAACATCAAACACTTTAAACATATGGCAGTAAGAAAGCAATAAAAACACAAGACACTCAGAAAACAAAAACAAATTAAAAAAATTATACTTAAAAAATTAAATATGTATAACACCCAGCACGCCCCTGCGGGCGGTTTATCCTTCAAGCTCGGGTCCTCTGCCAGAGGCCTGGGAGCTTGAGGGTTCTGCGCAGTATCTTAGCTGTTCCCAGGACTGCGCTCTTCTGGACAGAGATCTCCGATGTTATTCCCGGGATCTGCTGGAGCCACTCGCCTAGCTTG
>NW_005187758.1:111087-137103 GCF_000239375.1 Pundamilia nyererei | reverse complement strand
TTGCCGTAAACAGTTTATTTTGCGACACCACGAAACAAACGATAGCGTAAAATGAAACGATGTTTTTATATCGTCATCCGATATATATCGTTATATCGAACAGCCCTAACACCACGTATCATTATATGTGAGGATCAAATCACACATCAGACACATACAATGTTCCAATCAATTCTTTAAAATGTATTTACCACTAAACATTTAAACAACTGTTGCAAATTCATTGTTTAGACACAATAAATATTTTCCACTTTTATAAGGCAAAAAGGTCCATATCTGGAGGCTGCAGAGATTTGTGGTGGAGCAAATCATTTGGCCCACATGTCAGAGACGCACGTTTAAGTCAAATACAGCACAGATTTGATTTGATGAAATAAATATGTCTCCTAGTTCAGTTTAAACATGAAAACCACTGGGTTAACTGTCTGCGGCTGCGTGTCACTTGCTTGTTTTCATAATTAGATAAAAATGACGTTCTGTTGCTGTTACTCCAGCTTTTCAACAACGCTGTAAGATTTACTGCACATGTAACTAAAAGTCCAACGCAGGTACATAATGAGATATGAAATGAAAAGCCTTTATAGTTATTATATTCAGGATACAAAGAGACTGGCAGTGGCATGCCTGCCTGGAGCATTAGAGTTAGAACGACAAACTTCACATGATGATATAAAAGAATTTACGATGAGTTTCTTGCTCTTCATCCTTTCGCTCTCTTTTCCTTTTCTGCTTTTCCATTTCTTTCTTTGCCTGTCCCTCCTTCCTGTCTCTCCATCTTCTGTTATTCAACACAACACGGACAGGGCAAAATACTGCAACTACAACTCCATTTCCCCCTCCGTCCTTTATATCTCTCCATCACCTTCCTTGCAAACCTTCATTTTCTTCTCTCTATCTCTCTGTCTTTACTTCACTCACTCCTTTTTCCTTCGTTCTCGCTCTCTGACGCCCACCACGGGAGTCCTGAGAGCCTCCAATCAATCAGCGTCTGAGAGGCTTTTATTTTTAGAGCGACTTCAGCCAAGTGGGAGAGAAATGCAGAGATGGAGGGAGGAAAAGTGCACGTAGAATTAGAAATATTAAACTTAAACAGCAGTGAAAGAGAAGGCGAAGATGGAGATAAAAGGACGGAGAGGTTGGAGTCGAGGGAAATGTGGTGGATGTCACAGAGGAGGAGGCGAAAGGACCATAAAAAATGTTGTGGAACGGCGTGCTGCTGCTTTCACCGTCAGCCTCCCAGAACTTAAGAGTTGCCAGAGTACGGTCGCCTTGGCAACCAGTTGCTCAGCACATCTCTGTTTTTGGCTGGTCGGCGCGGCAACAGTTGGTGGGGGCAAACCTTCTATTAGCATCTGGAAATATCTCCACACTGCAAAAAGTGATGCAGACACTTTACTGAGATTCTGAATCCAGTGTGTTCTCTCAGTTAATCATCAATAAATAATATTATACGATATGTATGATTTTTAATGGTCTCCTGTTAAAATTGAAGTGACACTGAAAAGTGTCACTTCACGCCATCACCTTCCCCAAAAAAATGGGTTGGCACCGCTTCTTCGTGATGTCAGTGAAGGTGCTGCTTCTCATCAAAGTCACTGTGGAGATAACCCAACAGCACTCAGCACGAAGCTCTCCATTTACCGCTCAATCTATGTTGCTTCCTCACCTACAGTCACGAGCTCTGGGTGGTGACCAAAAGAGAGAGGTTACAGATACCAGGGCCAAAAAAGGACTCTCCTTCTACCTGTGGCTGGGCACTCCCTTAGACACAGGGTGAGGAGCTCAGCCATTTGAGTAGCCCCTGCTTCTCCACATCTAACGGATCCAGTTGAGGTGGTCTGGGCACCCGACTAGGATCAAAGACGGAGTGACCAAAAGATAATTTAAGATGACTGTGTTACGCAGCTGGCTGTCAGTGGTGGGATTTACTTCTGACCGGGCGTTGTTTATGACAGAGCAGCTCAGTTATGGAGACTCAGCACTGCGCTTCAAAAACCACACAAAATAAGGTTCAGCAGCCACCCGTAAATGTCATCGCTGACTTTTTAACATCCTTTTACAGCGTGAACCCTTCTCACTGACAGCCCATAATAACAACAGGTGGTAACCCGCGGTGACAAGCTGATTTCAGGTCTAAATGTGACAGACAGCAGGTGCCCACTCAGACCAAAGTATCCCGTTTCCCTTCTTTCTTCTCTGTTCCCTCCATCTCACATCCTCTCTCGGCGAGGACGGAAGTCCCTAAATGGACCTGTTGATCCTTCATTGAGAAAAACGCAGCAGCAGTACTGCTCTCTGCTAATTTTCTGCTAAAGCAGGAGGTTTGCTTCAAGACCCTTTTTGTTCAGTTATTCTCTTGAGTGGAGGAAATGTGCACAACGTCGCCTTGGTGACGTGGGAACAGAGAAACTCGCTTGACATCCCCAGAAACAGAAAGAACAGGAGCTGTGATTTTTTTTCTCTCTTTTCTATTGATAAGCATCTGAAAAGCAGAGAAGAGATTTTATTTAAAGCTGCAGTCTGTGCAGCTAATGGCTGCTTAAAGTAGGCGGTCCGTTTAGTACATTAGCATTGAGTGTAGCCTCATGTAGCCTCATGTAGCCTCATGTAGCCTCATGTAGCCTGCAGGTGTTGCGAATTGTGATTTTACTAAACTGAAAACATGAAGTCAGTGCAAACGGCTCAACCTGAAATCCCAAATCAAAAATGCAGCCTTCTACAGCTGAAGAGACCAAACACCCCCGACACCCCCTTCCCTGATTTTGCACATGCACTAACATCTGCCGCAGATTCCCACCACCCATTCCTTTTGGATCATAAAGCGAGGACAATCACTGGATGTCTTCTCTTCACGTCAGGTTCATGTAAAGCACAGGTGTCGAACTCCAGGCCCCGAGAGCCGGTGTCCTGCAGGTTTTGATCCAAGACAGCTGATTTAAACGGCTAAATGACCTCCTCAACATGTCTTGAAGTTCTCCAGAGGCCTGGTAATGAACTAATCATTTGATTCAGGTGTGTTGACCCAGGATGAGATCTAAAACCTGCAGGACACTGGCCCTCAAGGCCTGGAGTTCGGCACCCCTGATGTAAACGAACATGTTTCAGTCCTGAGTGTTCAGCTAAGTTATTCTTGCCTCTCCCAGAGAGTCATCTCGGACTTTTAAGTCTCGACATCTTAAAGTCTTTCACATGCAAACATACATACATCGGGTCAGTGGGTATCAGCCTTCTGTCCTCAAAAAACTGAATAAAATTTGTACTTCGATCACAAGTTTGCATGAACATGAACTGAGTAATTGTCTCTTATGGAGTGGGAAAGTTGTACATCTCCCTACACTAAAGAAATCAGTGGTTCTGTCTCGCTACAGTTGGTAAGGTTAAAGTGACAACAGTTAACTCATTTCTGTGATTTTGTTTGGTTTCAAGGCAACGTTCAAAGGCTGGATGGATATCATGTACGCAGCGGTGGACTCGAGAGCTGTGAGTAACGACAACATTTTGAATGTGCACGTGATTCTGAATCTTTTCATGTTCTGAATAGAGTAAGATTCAAAGTGAGTTCAGCATCACTTTTAGCACCTCCTCTGGACATTAGAGGAACTGCAGGTTTCGCCACTTCAGCGTCAGCTTTAGTTTTCTTCTGTGGATGTTGGCGCTCGATTAGGACTGGAAACAAAAAAGGGTCAAATTAAAGTTCAATGAAAAAGAAATCTAAACAGATTGATATGATGTCGTGTTAATAACTGATAATGTCTTTAAAATGTCAGATGCGAACAGGATTAAGGGTGGAACAAACATTGAATACAGTCAAACTGAAAGTCAGAAACAGATCCGTGTGTTCCCTGAACAGGTGGAGGAGCAGCCTATCAAGGAGATCAATCTATACATGTACCTGTACTTTGTCATCTTCATCATCTTCGGCTCCTTCTTCACCCTCAACCTGTTCATCGGTGTCATCATCGACAACTTCAACCAGCAGAAGCGAAAGATAAGTACCACGGCTGACACCAGCGTCACACATGGCACAGGAAACGCACGTTTACTTTCTACAGCTTCATATTTTAAATCAAAGCAAAAGCGTCTGAATATATATTAACAGGTTTGCAGGTTCTTTGTAAGAACATTAGATGGCAACCTTAAGTCTTATAAAATAACATAGATGTTGCTTGGTTTGTTTACTTAGGAGGACAGGACATCTTCATGACCGAGGAGCAGAAGAAGTATTACAACGCCATGAAGAAACTCGGCTCCAAAAAACCTCAGAAGCCCATTCCCAGACCGATGGTACCGACACACAGCACGTCCACCTTAAAAACAGATTCAGTTCTACATGATACGTCCAGAAATGGTTTCATTGGTATTGTTTCTATTCAAACAGATTTTGAACACTCAGTTTTAATTAACAGTTTATTAAGTATGTTAAAGTTAACTTTGTAAGGACAGAAGCGTTTTTTATTATCAAGTCGAAGCCGAATGGAGGAAACTACCTTTAAATATGTATGTAATCATTCCAATGATGATCTAAAATTAATTTTGACCACTTGTGCTTTTTTTTCAATTAATATTTGGCTGCAAACACAATAGTTAGGTTAGTTATTAGATTTCACTTTTCCTCTGTACACCACCACAGTGGATTCTTTCAGCTTTAATTTGAGGGGTTTAACAAAAGTGTTGCTTTAACTGTTTAGGAATTACAGACATTTTCACACACAGTCTGAATTAACTGGATAATTGACTGGCCAGCAGTCCTGTGGCCAGTGAAGTATCAAAGCGTTAAGTTTGTATTTTATAGCTTTTCACTTTAAATTTAAATATCAGGCCGTGAAAGATGTCGATGGAAGTGAGCGACGCCATCGTTAGTCACCATGCCATGACAGATGTAGCTGTAGTAAGACACTTATGTCATCTTCAGTTTATCGACTGGCCTTCAGAGGAATGTTTGACTTACCAGCATATCAGAAAACAGAGCAGCCTCTCACTGAAGAATCTGTTTACTTAAAAAGATCTGGACCATTAATATGAGTGTACTTCACAGTGACGCACAACATGCCCTTTATACCTGATAAGAGATGTTATGATATACACCTATAGTATACCTCTGTATGTACCTCAAAATTCACCTGAAGATCAGCTTCTACTGCTCCAAGAATTTAGACGAGCCTTTCTAGGAAACTGATAGTTTATGAGCCTTTTTTTTCCGTTAACTGCTACGTTAGTGGGTGCATAATAAATGTAGCCACAACCACACTTTCCATTTCAAGTAATCAGTACCAAACTATGCAGTAATTATGTTTGTATTATACATCTAACCTCTTACATTTCTAGGAAAAGAAAGAGTTTTTGTGGAAATTGAACAACATAAAATCAAGTGTTTTTGTCAAGGTTTTCTTTTTAATCACTAATCATTAGCTAAACTGTGGCCGGGGCTCAACAGCTGTTGATGTTGAGTTTAAAATGCAATCTGAAAACTTCTATTTTGTAAACTTCTAATTAATTTAAACTAAGATTCAAGTTTTAAAACATTTTCTTCTGACATATTTATAAAATTCATATAGTGGAGTTTCTTGTAACTTGCCTGAGAAGCATAAAGATAAAAATATAAAACTATGCAGTGAGCTAATATATCTAATGTCTGCCTGACAGTTATCTGTCAGCAGGATGGCCATCCGGGCAGTCTTGATGTTTATCCTGCACAAAGGTCATCATTGCTCACATTACAGCAGAACTGCATGAATCCTGCTGCTGTGTCACGCTCCAGCTGTTTACTAACATCAAAGTAAAGAAGGCGACGGATGACAAATTCTCCACGTTCTCACGCCCCAACCATGCACACGTACAGAGATTCCTTCAGTCCTTTACTTTTGTAGAAATGTAAGTGTAGAAAGGTGTTAGACTCCTTATTGGTGCATGTAAACACAATAAGAACAATAAGTCAAGTTTAGGATTTGTTTCAAAAACATACATGATACACATAAGCACAAATATGGGCGTCCCCCTGAGTATATGTCTGAGCTGGTACACTTTTAAATCGCAGGCTGTTTTATTTACATCAGCTGAGCAGCAGCTGTCAGCAGTCCCAAGAACCACGCTCTGAGACACTTGAACTCTCCCCCTCCAGATCGGGTCATCGACCCTCTCCAACAGTCTTCAGATCTAAAAACGCACCTCATCTGAAGGTCTTTTTCAGTCCAGGTTCAGCTTACAGGAGCGTCTCAGCATCATTAATCAGCCTGCAGGTTCCATGTCCTCTCAAAGTCCATTATTCTTCTTAAAACTGAATAATTAAATGGTCGAAACCTGTTATAGCAGCAAGAAAAGCATCTAATAACAGAATAATACGATAACTTATTAAAGCAGAATAACTCTCAGAATACAATAGACAGAATAGAATCACCAAAGTAGAATTACTCAATTAGAAATGAGATTCTCGAGAATTCGTCAGAGTTAAATGTCTCTATAAGGGAGAGAACAAAGTAGCTGGTAAAGAATAAGAAAATCAAATGGAAATAAAATATTAACTTAACAAGTACAACAAACAAACGTGGCAGTATAAGATGAAAATAAGATGTGCTTTTTGCTGTTACATTTAGCATCATTTGCAGTAAATTACCTGCGACAAACCTTCGGACCTCATGTTCACCTCACTGGCACACACTCTCTCTGACTGAGTCACCATGCCAGGCTGGTTGTCATGTTGAGAGGATGGCGATTAATTGCAAACCTTCGCCGAGCTCTTTGAGAGGGATCCCAGTCAGGTTGCCTCTCTCTTCTGCAACCTCTCAGAACTCTAAACTTTTGGGCAACCAAAAAGTGAATACAATCACTCTCCAGCTACCAGTTTTTCCTGCTTTAGTGTGACTGAAGGCTAAGGTGTCCCTTGCATGAACGTCTGTCACAACCCTGTGCAGCATATTAAAGAAGCTCGGTGCATGAAAGTGTCAGATTAAAATTGAAGTCTCAAATTAGAGAACAGATTATTCTCGTCTGGACAGAAAGTTGTTGAATTAAGTGGCAAAAAATTCTGCATCTGCCTTTGTGGCAGCGAAGCCTGTAAATGTCTGCTGTACAGCACTTTGATTGGCGTCTTTAATGACTGGCTTATAAACAACCTGACGTGGCTTAGCAAAGACAGAAACACTAAATGGGGGTTTATCAGCTAACCGAACCTTCTTGCTTCTTAGAACGCTCTGCAGGGCTTCTTCTTCGACCTGGTTGGGAAGCAAGCGTTCGACATCATCATCATGGTGCTGATCCTCTTCAACATGATCACCATGATGGTGGAGACGGACGAGCAGCCGCCTCAGATGGAGAAGATCCTGAACAACATCAACCTGGCCTTCATCATCATCTTCACTGCCGAGTGCCTGATCAAGATCATGGCGCTGCGATGCTACTTCTTCACCGTTGGCTGGAACATCTTCGACTTCGTGGTGGTCATTCTCTCCATCGTGGGTGAGTTCGGCTTCAAAAAGATTTTGAGCCAGATTTACTAAACGGGGTAAAGAGCAGATGGTCCCCAAATCCATAAACAGTGCTCACAGGTGCGGTTAGTTTCACACAAAATCTGCAGTGTTAAGCACAGGCACACTCAGTTCATTTTAATAACAGAAAGAAAAAAAGAGCAGTGTCTTGTAAGTGCAGAGTATTTCAAACACAGACACAGACATAAATCAAAGTATAAACCAAAGCTTCCTAGAAAGTTGTACATTGTGTTGATCTATTGAAAAATAATAATTGCAGTTCCAATAATGGCCTCTTGAAGCAGGCTTTATTTTATGAAAATGCTCAGATTCACAGCATTAAAAAGTAAGTTAACAGCATGGTAAAAAAACAACAACATAGCTTTGGTCTCTATGGACAGTTTCCACCAACTTTACAGCAGGTGATTTTTTTATTACGTGTTTAGATATCGGTAAGGTTTAAAGATAAGGATCTCCAACTGGAGCAAGATAAAGACAACTTTATTTTAAATGCGGTGCAGCAGAAGGACTGATGTGCAAAGTTTCCTCTAAAATAAAGTGACTAAAATCTGTCACATTTTTGACGAATCAACTTCTAAGAGTTTTTTTCTAAGAAATTTTGAATTAAGGAGACATTTCACTTACCTCTGACATTACTCAACAAAGAGCTGCTCATTCATCGTAGCTAACTTTAAGGAAATAGTTTCTAGGAAACTAAAATGTTTTCTTAAGGTTTTTTTTAAAACTGCTGGTGATTAAACTACAATACTGAAACTGTGAGGCAGTATTTCAAAGTTCTTCTTTTGTTCTAAACTTAGTTTAAAATCATTTTGACCAAAATACAAGCTGAAAGGAAAGATTAAACAAATCATCTTGCTTTCCTTCATTATCAGACATGACATGTGTCAAACTTATATACTGCTGTTTCACATAACTTACAGCTGACATAAGGCTTTGTGTGTGTGTGGAGCTCATGATACCCCGCATGTGTACACATGTGTGTCAGCCATCAGCTGTGGCAGCAGAAAACAATGGGACGTCTGCCTGACAGTTATCTGTCACCAAAGTGACCATGTGGTTGGCCTTTATGTTTAACCTGCACCAAGGTCTTGTGCGGTCATGTTACAATTACACACACACACACACACACACACACATACACACAATAACACACATGACAGGCAGTCTGCAGGGACAGCACAGAGTATCCCAAGCAGTTAATTCAGCTATCAGTGTTCATACGTCGCGTGCGCTGCTGCTCCTGTTCGCCTGACAAGATTGGGTGTATGTGTGTAATTAAGTGTGTGTCTGTGTGTGTGTTAGTGTGCACGCTGAGGCGAGGCTGCATGGGGGAGGTGAAGGTAACAGCAGCAATCGGAGCTGCCACAGGGCGGTCCCTGGAGACAAATCAAACATGATTGACCTGTTACATCAGCTGTTCTGCGTCTGTGTGTGTGAGAGAGAGATGTTAGGATGGAGGGCATAAGCTGAGTTGATGTACGATGTGATGGTGATTCCCTCTCGCCTCCCTCCACTCCTTCCTTCCATCACCTATAACTTACACAGGGAGGTGAATGAAAGAAAACAGTATTTGTGTGTGTGTGTGTGTGTGTGTGTGTGTGTGTGTGTGTGTGTGTGTGTGTGTGTGTGTGTGTGTGTGTGTTTCCCTCTCCGATAACAAGGAAAAGACGGATGAATTACAGCGTTTGACTTGCTGTTAGTGGGAAAAGACGCCTCAGCTCTCCAGATCCAATTAGTCAAGTTGTAATCACAGCAGACCTGCCACATAAACACTGAGAGAGCCAAACTGAGAGCTTTTAGATGATGTAACTCACAGGAATGCCAACACATTAAAGAAAATTCAATAGTCTGGAGGTAATCAATTCTTAGTTTGGTACATCAGAAAACAGTTCCTTTTCAAGTATCACTGCTTTTTATTAATTGTTATATTTAAGCCAAAATTATCTAAATGAGGCACTGCAGGTAGAACCAGTGACTAATAGCTAAGACCATGTGATAGATGGAATGACCACTTTTAAAATTATAGTGTATAAACGATGGGCATGCCCATCTAATGTCAAAGACTGGATGATGATCACTCCACTTTATGGACATCTCTTTAGAGCCAGAAGTGACCATATTAGGCCCCAGTCATGTATGGTAAAGGACTGGCCAATGACTCCATGGTACCACTGGTCACTAAGGAAAAATATGTGTTCCCCAACAAGCTGGCCAGTAGTTGCAGGAAATGTCTCACCAAGTGACATTGGTCACAAACATATATATGATATTTATTCAGCATTAGTTGCTGGTTGGTTGGTAAGTAATAGGACTGGGCGATATGACCCAAAATTCATATCTCGATATTTTTTAGCTTGATGGCGATATACGATATATATCTCAATTTTTTTTTTAAGCTATAAGGTAAGAACAAAAAGAGAGTTCTTAGTCAAAGCTGTGTCCCAGATGTCACACAGGCACTTTTATTAACATACAGCGTAGATGTACATGAAGAAATTACTCAAAAATAAATTATCAGCCTCCGTGAGGCTCCAGACTACAGTAGCCGTAATGCTCCAACAATCCATCAAGCGTAGCTTACCAAAGTCATACTAAAACATTTTTTGACAGATTGCTGAGCGCCGTGTACCACATAAAATCGGTTCGCGGTCAGTAAGCACAACCAGAATTCATACATAAGGCGCGCTGTCGATTTTTGAGAAAATGAAAGGATTTCAGGCCATGCAGCCCCTGTGGGCTAGCTCGTTAGCACGGTTAGCTCGTTAGCACGGTTAGCTCATTAGCACGGTTAGCTCGCTAACACGTTGACGCCATCCAGCCCCACGCACAAGGCGATCCACGGTAACTCGTTAACGGAGATTTGCCGTGTCCATCTTGTCATTGCCTGCAGGTGAAGCTATGGGGGAGTTGTGTTCAGTGAAGGACAGGCGAGGCCGAGTAACGTTGCATAGAGACAAAAGTGGACGAAAGAGAGGCAAACTTGCGGCTCCACAAGTATAATTATAACGTAACATAGACTATATCGATATAAACAATATTGTCACATCTTATATCTCGTATAAAAATATATCGATTTTTTTTTTACTCAATATATCGCCCAGTCCTAGTAAGTAACTGCTGACAAGTTGGAGCCTGGAGCAACCAAAGCAATAAGAAACAGGTTTTTGGTGCTACAACCTTCTTGTGGTAGATAACACGCTGCAGTATCCAGCAACCACTCACCAACTCGTTGGGGAACAGTCTATAGGCCTGTGTGACTGAGGCTTCAGGATGACGTACTACGCTGTCAGCTAACACTGGCAAGCTTAGTTAGCACCCTGTGTCCAGAAACTGTATTGGTGCATCCCACAGATACCAGAAGGGTGCGTGTTCAACATAGTCAGACTTTCTTTACATTAGCTGGCTTGACTGAAGTCAGACATAAGCGGTGTCATGATTGTTGTAATCAAATTGAACCCAAGATTTCTACTTCAGGATCTGAGCACATTCACATAAAAAGGGGGGATCAAACATGTTGTTTCACTCTTACTCCCAACAAAAACTGGTAACCTTTTCCAACCAGAGACATTATCAGAGAAACAAGTGATAGAAGTGGATAATGAATAAAAACAAAACACAATTCTTTGTTTCACAGACCTAAAACAAGAAACAAATCAAATTAGAAGCTCACCCAGGAGTTGCAAATGTTTCTATAAATGCATATAAGTGGTGTGACTTACATCTTTGTTGCTTTTTGTTTTCAGGGATCGTGCTTGCTGATATCATTGAAAAGTACTTTGTGTCACCCACACTGTTCAGAGTGATCCGACTGGCTCGTATTGGACGAATTCTGCGCCTCATCAGAGGCGCTAAAGGAATCCGGACGTTACTGTTTGCCCTCATGATGTCCCTTCCTGCTCTCTTTAACATTGGACTTCTCCTGTTCCTTGTCATGTTCATCTACGCCATCTTTGGTATGGCCAACTTTGCCTACGTGAAACGGCAGGGGGGGATCGATGACATGTTTAACTTTGAGACGTTTGGGAACAGCATGATCTGCTTGTTTCAGATCACCACCTCTGCAGGATGGGACAGCCTTCTCAATCCCATTCTCAACAACTCCCCTGAGGAGTGCGATGCCAACATCCCCCACACTGGCACCACCGTCAGGGGGAACTGTGGGAACCCATCAGTTGGCATCACCTTCTTTGTCACCTACATTATCATCTCCTTTCTGATTGTGGTAAACATGTATATCGCCATCATCCTGGAGAACTTCAGTGTTGCCACTGAGGAAAGCACTGAACCCCTCAGCGAAGACGACTTCGAGATGTTCTACGAGGTCTGGGAGAAGTTCGACCCGGAGGCCACGCAGTTTATCGAGTACTCCAAGCTGTCCGACTTTGCTGACTCGCTGCTAGAGCCGCTGCGCATCGCCAAGCCTAACAAGATCAAACTGATCTCCATGGACCTGCCCATGGTCAGTGGAGACAAAATCCACTGCCTGGACATCCTGTTTGCCTTTACCAAGCGTGTCCTGGGCGAGTCAGGAGAGATGGATGCCCTCAAGCAGCAGATGGAGGAGAAGTTCATGATGGCGAACCCGTCCAAGATCTCTTATGAACCCATAACTACAACTTTGAGGCGCAAGCAGGAAGAAGTCTCCGCCACCATCATCCAGAGGTGTTACCGCAGACACCTTGTGAGGCGGCAGCTGAAGGCCGCCTCCTACATGTACCGCCAGATCACCACACCTCGGCATGCGGGAGGTGAAGGTGAACAAGGAGGTGAAGTAGTGTTTGGGGAGGATGCGCCTGAGAAAGAAGGGCTGATTGCTACCATGATGAGAGAAAACTACGGCTCAAGCATGTTAGGGATCGAGCGCTCAGAGACGATTTCCTCCACCTCATCTCCACCTTCATATGACAGCGTAACACGGGCCACATCCGAGATCTTTCAACCGCTCGCTGTCAAGACAGAAACTGTTGCCGACACTGCGGGCAGCGAACAAAGTGAACAATCACAGTCAGAAATCACCCATGACAGACAGCAGGAAACGACGCCATAGCAGGAACAGAAAAGCAAAAAAATAAGTAACAAATGAGGATTTTCTCATTTGAGGTTGGCCTGTTTATTCTTTTGTTTACTGAATGTACCATAGCTGAGAACGCTGAAGCGGCAGCAGAAAGAAGCTATGAAGAACTACGAGGAGCCTGCAACATGGAAGAATTACTACCTTTAATGTCATTTCCTGTTCCCTGGAGAAAGTGTTTTGGGAGTTTCCTGAAAGGAAGCAAAGCAACTGCAAAACAGAGAGGGTAACCCTGTCTGTCAGGTCAACTCTGCCTTTGTTGGAGTAATAGACAGTAAAGGAAAACCTACTCTTGGGTCAACCAGAACTGGGAGTTTAGAACAATGACCTTTCACCAAAGCTACAGGTGGTCAGAGGGGGCAGAGCAACTATATCACAAATGTATCCATCATTTTTTGGCCTGGGGAGTTTGTGCCTTCCCACAGTTGATCAATATTCTCAGAGTATGTTTTGTTGTAAGAGTGACGGCGGTGTTTCTCAACACGTTAAGGGTCGATGGCGTTCTGACTGACACTCGAGAGAGGAGGGAAAATAATGACAACGTGATTTCAAAACAATGTTTTCGTAGTAAAAGTACGTTGTTGATGTTACCAGTCTTTTAATAGCGGTACAATTATTACTATTTTTTATATTTTTTAGAGTAAGTTGAAGAAAACCAGTTAGCGGTCTCTCTTTTGACTTCGGAGTGGCACTAGCTATGAAAAAGTGGCTGAACTACTATGTTGTAATAGATGAGAGGAGAAGGTGCGGTCAGGAAAAAAAAAATCTCAACAACCTGAATCTTCATCTGTTTTTGTTGGCAGTTTTGCACTTTTTGAGTTTGCACCTGCTCTTGCTTTACCGCACCTGGGCGAAGGCACAGTGTAGAAGAGCCTGGGATTTCATTATTTTTCTTCTCAAAACTTTTTGCGATAACACCAAAAAAATGACACAAGTGCACAATGAGATTTTCTACACGGTCCCAAACTCTTCTAACACGCATCTTTGCCCAGTGGTGGACGCCCTCATACTCGGCAGTTTGTTGGCTTGTGGGTGATTTGTCTAAAAGTCATGTTAGATATTCCGGCTTCACTTCCCTATAACATGAAGCAGAAGAGTCCTATTTCACTGTCACCACACTGAGTGGGGAGAAAAATGAAGCTTACTGGCTTTCATTGATTAAGGATGCATGATTTAGGAATAAGTTTTATGGAATGCTTTGAAAAACACCTGCCTGGGTGGAAGGAAAATAAGAGGCTTGTCAACTGTAGTGTTATTCTCCTATGCCAAAAATAGTCAAGACTGCAGGTGAATTTACTCTTTTTTTATTATTCAGTTTAGTAAAAGCATCAGACTGCTGGTTTAACACCAGCCTAGCACAAATTCAAAATAGGTTTAAGCATGCAGCAAACCACCAGTCTTTGCTTTTTAACAACTGAACAAAGACATGTAATAATAATAATGATGATGGTAATAATAATAATAGTCGTAGATTTTATATAGCTTTTTCCTAACAATGTTACAAAGCGCTTCATAGAAAGAATCAAAAAGCAAAATAAAAACATCTGAACAAAGAGGTTAAAAAAACCTACAAAAATGACCACAGGTCAGAAGTAAAAGATCAATTCAAAAGGAAGCAAGACAGCAATAACAAGCGCAGAACACTGAGATTCATGCAGGACACCTGTTAGCCTATTTTAATGCCATAAATGCCTCCTTTCATTTTTTTTTTCTTTTCCTAACAGCATTTGATGTCTCTGTACAAACTGAACATTGTCAACTTTTATGACAAATCACCCGCTGTCATTCAGCATCTGTCTGGTCTGAGTTTGGCTCGGCACAAACCGGCTTTAAGGTCCTGGTGGTGTCAGCCAGCTCTGACTACAGAGCGACAATCAGCTCAGCACATCTGCATCAGGATTTCTCCCCATTTGGTTTCATGAAAAGCTAAAAAGGCCACGCTGACTCTCGTGTTTGACCATCACCAGTGTCCTGGAACAACCTTATCTTGAAAACTCAATAGCAATATGACAACGTTGAAGAAACCAGAGACTGCACAAAAGGCAATGAAACTCTGTTACTTTGCCAAAGTTTTAGTATTTTGTTCCTGACTAGCTGTCAGTGTGACAGAAGTATGAATACTCTTGGTACTGTCAATGAATAACGCAAGAGGTCACACGCCTCCCTGCGGAGATACATTTCATGTAAATGAGGCTCAGTAATTCACACACATTTTGCTTCCCATTAACCAAATTTTATCGGAATTTGGTTGCAATTCAGTCAGAGATCCAGAAGGGGGCGCTGGCAAGACTGTCTTTAGTGAAAAAGGGTGAATGGAGCTAAACAGCTAAGTTAATGACTTCCACCTGCTTCTATTCAAAAACATCTATATTACTTTTCATAAATCCAGCATCAACAGCATGTCTGAAATTAATCAAAACAACACTTATGTTCGGTTTTTCTCACAGTTAAGCCGGTTTTGCACATTAAACACTAGCATGCTGCTAATGGGTGCTGATTACTTAAGCAATTGGGATGGAACGTCCTCCCGCCATGGCAGCAGAAACCCCGTCAGAAGTTCCTATGTGGTGAAGTTGTGAATCTCTAATAATCACAGGAAGAGATTCTACTACAATAGAAATCTGTAAAAAAATATAAATAAATCGAACTCCACTCATTGTCTTGAGCCCTTCTACTGAAAAAAACATGCAAACTTCGGGAAGAAAAATTTTTCCTCGAAAATTTTACATTTTTGTTTTACTGCCCAGTTCACTCTGGATGAGCTCAACACCGCCCCCTATGGAGCTAGAAGACCACAGCGCTCTCTGTGGTGCTGGACGTTCAGCTGCCAAAATATATGAACTATTTACAGCTTCAGATTAATCCATAAACCATAAATAACATCTTTCATTTTTTTATCCTAGTTGTTCAATGATTATACATTTCGGGTTTATCCAGGACACTGAAATTTTATCTCCAAATGAAGCATTTCATTTCAGTGTGAGGAGATAAATTGGTGAATTCTGACTCCTACGCGGAGAATTTATAGCTTTAGTTTTTACTGAAAATATCAAACAATTCAAAATGAACCTTCTGTGGTGAAATAGGTGTGCCCATTTTTCTAGGTGCAGATTTTATATTCAGCACATTGAAGACTTTGCTGATGTCATTTTTTTTCCCCCAATGATTGAAAAATCAACTCTTCAAAACCAAAACACTGCTTCATTTATTTATTTATTTATTTATTCATCTACTTTTTTGGGAAGATTTTCAGGTCAGTTGCTTTATTTTTATTTATCTTTTTTATGATAATTATTTTTGCATTTTGGCTGGAGGAGGAGAGGAGGTCGAGCGAGACGGCTCTTTATCTATTTTGCACAGAGAAACAAAAAAAAAAAACCTAACAAAACAAACACAAACCGCGTCAAGCAATAACGGTTTGCAGATACCTTTTAACTGACTTCTTGAGTAACGCTTGACTTCACAGATGCTTTTTCTCACTGTATGTGTCTGTGGATTAAAGGGAAAAATCCCACACTAACACTTTGAGCATTTGGTGGAATCTGATTAGCCGGATGCAGCACTGATGGCGTTACTGTGGACTTACAGACACACGGGTCCATACAGTGGCACAAAGCCGACGTGAAGCAGCGTTACCGCTTGTTTTTATTAAGACGAAGTGTCAAAGTGTGCGTGTACAGCATTTGTTCAGTCTGCTTCAATATTTCAAACAACCTCTCTCTCTGTCTCTGTCGTTGTGGTCACCCGAGGGATCTTTACTAAACGCTTTCCTAGACTAATTTTAAAAAGGAAAAAAAGTAGAAAAAAATTTTACTGGCACCGTCTGGACTCTATTTCTACTAGATTCTATTGAGAATAGATAACGATATAAACTAGGTAAATACTAATACACTGCTGAACTGTGCTGCGAGGCGTATTTAATAATAATAATAATATTTCAGGTTGCAGTTGTGCTGAAGGGCTGTTTTCAGTAGCAATAGACCCAGAGTGTGCCTGCTACACATGAACCCCATCACTCCAAGCCATGCTTTACCATTGGTTGATTGATAATATGCTTGACTGATTGATGAGCCAGTTGATTTTTCTGATTGGTTTCATGTTTGGTTGGTTGATGAATTGATTCTTATGGTTTTTGATCATTAACACAGTCTCCACAGTCCCCTCCCCTCCATCACTGCTGTGACTCTTCCTCATAACTTATCGAACAAATAGCACAGAGAGCTAACAGGCTGACGTCACTTTTAACTGTCAAAAAGGTCCAGATTCACTAATGTCTGCAGGGAAAAGCGTGCAGTGTTGTCAGCAGAGCACATGCTGGTATGTAATTCCATACTGAGATGTTAAAATGGAGACAGCTGAATAAGAAAACATCCAGCTGTTTAATTCCCATAAACTGCATATAAAAGATGAACATGAACTCCCTTACTGGCTTGCCAAGTCTCATTTTTCAAGTTTCAAGCAGGAAGGCTTGTCCATCTTAAGTTTTTGAAATGTCTTGAGGCAGGCAAGCAGGATTAGGCCCTCACTAACCTGTATGCTGATCTGACTGTTTCACTCTAATAGGGCCACAGTTTTCTAAATGTTGTGTTCAATAAGCGAGTGAGAGAAATAAATTCATCAGGAAACTTTTAAGCAGTTTAAGTTGCCGCACCCTGTGATTGCTTTGGTTGCTCATATTTTGCATGAAATACGTCCACTAACACTTGCCAACTACTCACAAGCAGTAATGAAACCAAGACTGTGGGAACTTGTGGCCATCTTGGTAAATGGCCTGTATTTGTATAGCGCTTTACTAGTCCCTAAGGACCTCAAAGTGCTTTACACAATCAGTCATCCACCCATCCACACACACATTGGTGATGGCAGCTACATTGTAGCCACAGCCACCCTGGGGCGCACTGACAGAGGCGAGGCTGCTGGACACTGGCACCACCGGGCCCTCTGACCACCACCAGTAGGCAACGGGTGAAGTGTCTTGCCCAAGCACACAACAACCGAGACTGTCCAAGCTGGGGCTCGAACAGGCAACCTTCCGATTACAAGGCGACCTCCCAACTCTTGAGCCACGATCGCCCTGCAATCTTCTAGCAACCAAAGCAATTGCAGTAAAGTTTTTAGTCCAACAGCGTATACCTCTTTGAAATTGAGTTCACCTGGAGATGTTGGGTGAACTCAGTGCAAAAGAATGCAAATTTTCCTGTAGCAACCTGGCTGGTCTCCAAGCCTGACGTCTTAGGTCTCTGACAGCAAAAATCTGGTTTTCTAACAGGACTATCAATTATAAAATGAAGATCATGTTTTAATCTGTAAGACTTGAAACTAGCGGCTGTGATCATAAAGGATAAGTAAACCGTTTACTGAGCTTATAGATCAAATTTCCAGTAGACTTGTGCACTCACTACCAAATTTGGAACAAAGACAGCTTCACTAGAACTTTAAAAGAGGACGGTGATTTTCTTAGAGCTGGCTTGAACCCTTTCAGAGGACCAGAAAGAAAAACGGACTTTCTTCAGAGTGTTTCCAGGTCAGTAAAGATATCAGCAAAAGAACAGTCATCAAATTAAAGGCTCAGTTATTGGCATTAGTCTACTTAGATTTCAAACAGAGATCTGCTCATGAAGTCTTGAATCCCATTTTCAAAGATTGTTTAAATCCTTCCAAAATTACCTAAAGCTATCAACACAATGCATGTAAAACATCAATACTGTGCTCGAGAGATATCAGACGAAGTTGAGCTGTCTTTGTAGTGAGACAGTGCAGCCTTTATTTAACCAGGTGAGTCACTCAAAGCATATTCGTATTTACAAGGACAGCCAGGGAATGGCAAAGCCTCAAGAGTTTACAAGAAACATACTCTAGTTGTTGCCCCTGATCATGGATGTTTCAGTTCAAGTTTACAAAGGTAATTAGAAATAGTTTATTTAGGATTTAGGATTCATCAGTAAAACAGGAGGCCCAGCTTTGAGACAAATCCGTTTTTATGCTTTGAGAAGCTTCTTGAAAGCTCAAACCTCCGGGGTTTGCTACTGGAGGCATCCTGTTAACAGCGTTGTAGTTTGTGCCAGTCTACAGCTCCAGGGTGATATTACTTGGTGGGTACTGCTTGGCAACCTCATCCTGACATATCCAGCTCTCTCAAACTGATATTCAGTATTTGCTGCAGTGGAAAAAAGAAAACTGCACAAGCTTTTGTCAGAGTGTTGCTTCAGTGAATCTGGACCTCAGACTTTGGTTTGCACTGAGCACAAAAACACATTCAAACACTTACTGCAATCACTGGGACAGTTGGCTGCTCAGAAGTTTGTTCACCTGAAACAAACAATGAAGCAATTACAGCAGCAAAACAAAGAGCAGCTTTGTCCCTGAACAGTCTGTACAAGGGAAAGTAACAAAGCCTTCTAAATAACCTCCAAAATGTTTGAGCACTCGGAATGAAAAACAGAACAAAAATCTGTCTGCTTTATGATTTTTCCTGCTCTGATATGATAAACTGTTCAAAGTCTGAGCAAATTAAACACCATCTTTGCTCCAAGCTGTGGGTCAGACCATGTGGTGCTACTGAGGGGTTTGGAAGAGTCCATTTTATGAAGGGAGGGGGGTGTTTAAAACACAAACTGAGAATCTCTGCTCCTTTTTGCCTTCTTCCCCTGTTTGAAAACCAAAAGCTGCTTCATCATCCTCGAAACAAAACGACAAACACCCACACGGAGGAAATGCACAGAAAACCAGAGGTTTCATTGTTCTCTATTATTGCTATTCTTACTATTAACTGTGTGATAAATGCAATACAACAGTTGTGTAAACAGGCAGTGAGTGATGTTGTATCTTATTTACAGTATGAGGATAATAAAAATGATGCTTTTGTTTTTTTTTTATTATTATTATTTTTCCCGCCGTCATGGGTTTGGTTTTTCCAGGCATCTTCTCACTGCTTAAACCACAGTCGTCCCATTTACACCGTCACTGGTTTCACAGCGGGTGGCGAACTGGTTTGCAGATTTCCAGTGTCATATCAGTCCCAAAGAAACCTCATATCTTGAGAAAGTTGCCTTTTTCTTAGGAAAGGGGGGGAGTTTGAATATTTCCCTTTCTGACACCTCTCGAATCCTCTTTTATTCCACACGAGAAAAACAGGAATATTTCTCTTATTGTCACCTTTGGGATAAAATGAGGCCACAAATAGTAGAAGTTGGAAAATATGCTTCACTAAGTTGACGATAAGAGGTTTCATGATACAAGTAGTTTTAGTGCTTTCGCTGGAAAACATTAAACTTTATAGCTGGAGGGTTAAAACCTTGTAACTCCTGAAATTTAAGGCTTGAATATATACGGAAATTAAGAAATAGCAATGTAATGAGCACAACTTTTAAAGTCCAAATTGGAACAGTGTCCATCACAGTTGTGTCATTTTCTAAAAACACAAAACTCAAAAACATAATAAGTTACAACGTTTTCCTCTGACTTCAGTGGTACTCGCCGGTGAAACCTCGGTGTAAAGGAGGCGAAAGCCGTGCCTCAGTGACCCCACCCTGGTGTTTTAGAGACAATAATATTTACAATTATAATTATAATATGAATATATATAAATATATATATACTTTTTAGTACTTTGAGTTGAAATACTTTTTAGTATTTTGCAAATACATGTCTCTGTATATAAAAGAAAAGCCTCCTGTAATAAACAAGAAAAAATTTAATACTGAATCTGTTGTGGTGGTTTTATGTTGTGTGCTGTGTGAAAAATGGATATATGTGTGATCCAGGTCCACCACCAGGGGACTAGTGACCCATCTATAGGTAGGTGTACGATTTGGCAGCAAAGGGTCAGCCTACTTCCTGGTGGGTAGGCCACGCCCTCTAATGGCCACGAGCTGTGAGTAACGACGGAAACGGTGAGTTTATGGATGCCAGCAGAGTAAATGAGCTTCCTCTGGTGCTTGCTGGTGTCTGGACACAGCCTTAATGATAGGATGAGGAGCTTGTATATTCAGGAGGTGCTCAGAGTAGAGCTGCCGCTCCTCCACCTCACACAGAGCTGGTGGAGGGGGTTCAGCATCTAACCAAGGTGCCTCCTGGACGCTTCCTAGGTGAGGTGTTTTTGGGAAGCCATACTGGAAGGAGACCCCAGGGTAGACCAAGGACACGCTGGAGAGATCAGGAAATCACATGATAGGGTGGGGCTAGGTTTCACAATGAGCTCACTCGAAACCCTGGCTGATTGTGACCCACGCCTGTTTTCACACCTCGGCTCATGTGATTAGGTAGAGAATCTTCAGGGGGTCCTTTTGTCCCTCTTTGGGGGGAAACTCCCACGGGGTTTAAATCTGGGACTCTCCACCATTTGACCTTAGAACTGAAGAAGCTTCTCGGATGAGAGGTGAAACGTCTTCAAGCAACCCAAAGAAGTCCAGACGCTTTTCTTTCCAAGCTCCTTAGACTACGAGGACCTGGATGACTGAGAATCTTCACAGACCTTGGACCTGGAACTACTAAATCTTTAACAACAGCTGCTTTCACTAAAACACAGAAAGCAGAGAAGACTTCAGAGCTGACTCAGTCTATACACAGACTATCAGCACGATAAAAATAAGAAGAAAAGAACAGCTTAAACTGGTAGAATACATATTACTGCAGAAGCAGGAAGACACAATGAAAGCCTGTGTTTCGGTCTTATCCTTAAACTAACCAATATAATGTCTTTAGAGTACCTTATATTACTACCAAACACACCTGTCACAGCTGTCGAAGTCTCTGTAGTTGTGGGGTCCTGCAGAAGTTACCACATTTAATGTCAGACACATTAACAGTGTTCATTAAGTATTGGAAGTACTTGCATTACGTGTGCACTGTGGTCACGCCAGCATCGAATCCATCCAAGTTACATGTTTATTAAAATAATCATATTACAGCATTTATGTTAGACTACTTTTAATTAACTGCTTCAGCCCACTTACAATGAAAATAAATCTTGTTCATGACCTGTAGCATGTTAACACTGTTGGAAGTAAAAAATAACTCCAATTTTGAAAACACAACTTTCTTTTTTTTTTTTATAAAGCTCTGACTGTATTATGAGTCTGTGGTCTGGGAGAGAGTCTGTAACAGGATATAATGACCAACGTTGGGCAATTAATTATATAGTTACTTCTTCAAAAAAGTAACTGAGTTATGCAAACAAAGTTTTTTGCAGCTGTTTACCTAAAAATGCAGCCAAGGTGTTTTTAAAATAAACATTTCAAACTATTTACAGAACAATCAGCTGTTCTGCATCAAATCTGATGCCACACAAATTATTTGTGTCACTCCAAAAATAATTTCTGTCCACTATGAGATGAAGGAGAACAACAGCCTGATACCTGCAGGCCTGACAGCAGCAGATGTGTCACTGCTGTAACACCTGTAACACTCAGCAGTCGCCTCATTGTTCTGACACACAACAACACTACTGACTACACTACACACTAACTACACACTAACTACACACTAACTACACACTAACTACACACTAACTACACACTAACTACACACTAACTACACGTCGCAAATCCCTCACATCTCAAAACATGCCGTCACTCCTAAAACTTCCCCCTTCCTAAACAACTAAATGCCACGTTGCCATATCATTTTTTGATTGGTCGACATGGTACATTTTTTGCGCATTTGCGCACACGCACACGCACACGCACACGCACAGCTTAGAGGGAACATTGGTGGGGACTGAGTTGCTTTTGGAGCTAGCCCTGAAGAGGACACCAGGGAGCTTCATGTTTCAGCCCTGGAGGCTGATGCTGAGTGGAGGAGGCATTACCAACTTCAGTTCACTATGTAATGAGCTAAAGTCAGTAGAGACAGAGTCAGGTGTACAGAAGGCCGCACAGCCTCTCAACATCAAGGTTTTAATTGTTGGTAATGTTACTCTGTCTTCATTTTCCTAAAATAACGTCACCTCCACATTGTTTGTGAGCAGATGAGTGGAGCATCCCAGCTTCATTTCCAGGTTGGACAGACGGGTGGGCGGACGTGCAGGTTTATGGCGTCGGGTAGCTCTCCGTCCTCACAGCGGACTGTTTTTGCACACTACTGTGTGCATCCGTCTCCCTGCGCTTCCTCCCTCCATGTCGGCTTTGGCGCCAGTTCGCCTCCGCACGTCATGCCTGCTTACGCTGCCCACTTTTGTCATGAAGCTGAACTCGTGATCTAATGCTGTGTGTGTGTGTCAGAGCAGATTGAGGATGACACTTGAAGCTGCTGTTGGAAACCCGTCTGCTGTGTTACCCTCTGCCTTTTTGTGGCCCTCCTGTTTCACCTCCCTCGTGATGACCCTGCTTCAACAGTGTTATGAGGTATTGTTTCATTCAGGAGCCTTAGACCACCGCACAAAGGTGGATTAATCTGCAGGGGAAAACAGTTCCCAGGAGAGTGCCTACTTCCAAGTGTTTTAGGAAATTACAAAAAAACACAGATGTTTTGAACCAAAGGGCAGGGAGCTGGGAGTTATAGACACAAGTAATGAGACATGCATTCACAACTGATTTAGGTCTTTTCATGTCCTTTTTTAAGCTGAGTTTTAGCGAGATTTCCTCTCTTTGTCAACAGTGGTGCTTTTATCTCTGTCTGGTTTGATTTGAAGCTTTGTTTTTATAAGATATGACAGTTTCTGGCATTCTGCGGGCTAAGGGCTCCGGCTAACAGTTACACATCCTGGGTCCTCTCTGGATCCAAGGACACACTGGAGAGATTACGTCTCTCAGCTGGCTCGGGAATGCCTCGATATGCCCCGGGGCAGCTGAGAACGCTGGCCCAGCAACCACACGAACCCCGATGTGCAGCAGAGGATGAATGCATGGATCATGTTTAAGCTACTAACATGTATCTGCATGTAAATCCTCTGACGTGGGCACAATTTTCACTTTGGAACAATTTTTCAACCAAAACCAGACACAAAGCGATCAGGTGTCAGTTATTCAAGGTCAGAGTATTTGCTGGGTTTAGCCGTCATGCTGTGAGCGGTTTGACTGAGGAGCCGGCGCACTCGTGAACAAAGCTTCTCTGTCTTTTTGAAAGGCTGAAACTTCTGTTTAAAGCCCACCAGCAGCTTTTCCACTCACTGAGTTGTTGTTTGATGACATAGATGACTGCGTTTAAATTGTTTGCTTCATCCGGTCTAAAACACGAAGACGTTCTGATTTCAGTGAAATGAACCTGCAGGAACGTCCTCGCGTGTCAGAGGCTGGAAACTGCTGTTGGTTAAATAGCTTAAACAGTTCTCATTTACCTTCTGTCAATTAATAGACTTGCTTCAGCTCCGCCAATGCCCTCAAGCACACGTGAATACAGACTGAACTCAGTGAACTGCCTTGTTGTTGCCCTTGAGCAAGGCACTGAACTGAGAGAGAGAAATAAAAAGCGTGTGTGCTGACTTGTTTACGTAGTTACATAACCTCATCTCTAGCCCTGAAACGCAGAGAGGGTGCCAGAGTTCCTCAGCATATGTTAAAAGGAGCTTCCCCATCTGTCTGCCTGCCAAAAAGCTCCAATCTTAAAGGAACAGTTCGCTTTAAACGTCGTACGTTTCTGACCACCTTTAAGAATAGTTCTTCTCAATAAAGCCCTCCTTATGTTGTTTATATTTGTTGTTAAATCATCAGCAGCTACTTCTCATTTCATAATATGAACCCACTACCCAGTTAATGTATGGCATCTGAATACTCACCAGAACAGCACCCTCTACCAGCTGTGAGTAAAACAGCTATTTGATGCCTGAGATCCTCAATCTGGCTTTAAGTTAGTGAGGAGGGACCTCCGGTTCATTCTTACTATCTTTTCAATTCATGACGTGATGTCCAAACACAGTTTTCCAACGATGTAATTACTGGAAAAGTAACTCCAACAACATATGTAATAGAACAGAATAGCCCTGGGTGCTCCACATCAACTGTGTGGAATGAAATATAAATAGTAGAAAGCAGGAATAATAACAAAGAGGAGAAATATGCACAAAATAAGAGAAAGGCGCAGATTAGAGGACAGGTTAAAAATATTAACCTGAGGCACCGTCCGGAGGGCAATAGGTCAAACATGTGATGGGCCTGGCTTACCTGAGGCAGAAGGATCTGGCGATGGCCTCCAGGGGTGGCAGAGGGCAGCCAGTGATTTTTTGGGTGGTGTTAATTACGGTCTGTGCAGCCTTCCTGTGGCCCCTGCCTACCAAACACCGGGCAGCAGGAGAGGACGCGCTCCACTGAGGAGCAACAGAGGGCCAGCAGCAGCTTCTGCTCCAGGTTATTCTTCTTTAGGACACAGAGGCGCTCCCTCACTAGGGTGATGGTGTTGTGGGTCCAGGCGAGATTAGTGGAGATCAGGAAGACAATAAAAAGGCATAAAAAACACAAAGATGAACAGTATTTGGGATCTCCGTGCCGCTGCACCCAAATCTACCTCTGGAGGGTGTGTGACAGCAGGAATACAGGAATAAATGTTTTTTAGCTGATTCTTTTCTGTATATTAACTTTGGTATATTTAATGAAACCACACAAAGGTTACCTTCAAACTATAGTACTTTTTCCAATAGCTCCTGTTTCTCAGGTGGATTTATAACTCTTCTTCTATATGAAGAGTTTGAAGCCTTAAAACAAAGTCAAACATGAGCGATTTGATTTGGATCAAAAAATAAAGGAAAACAAACTAACAAAAATAAGACTGTGTGAATGATTACTGTTTACAGTGAACTACTCATCCCATAATGCACTGCAGATTCCATATCCAGTGACTTCCAGACGTTATCCTGTTTATTATCAGAGCCTTGCACGATATTAGCTTGAACGTGTTTGTGTTTGTGTGTTTCTCCATGGTAACAGCCAATCAACCAATCAGGGAGGTTTCAGTTGTGATTTTTGGATCGTGTGTAGTGTCGCTTCTTCAGTGACACTGCAAAAAACAGACTTGTTGTTAAAATGAGGTCGATGTCGTCGTGTGATGGTTTGCACGTTCACCTAACGAGCAAAAACTGTCAGCTTTGATTCTGGGAGCAGGAAGAGGCACTAATCCCTGTGGCATCAAGAAGGACGCCCAGCACAACAATCTGCCACATCAAACATGTGGAATGAGTCTTTGTCAATCATTTTTTACCTTATAAAGTGGTGGTTTCTACAGGAGCATCACAGCTCATACTGGCTCGTACTCAAACCTCCAGAGATCATGAATGACATTTTGACTTCCAGAGTCTCTGTGTTGAGCTTGTATATTGTGGCGGAGGTGTGGTCCCTGGCTCAGCTGCAGGGAAGGGGTGGTGCCAGGCAGGTGAGTGGACAGGTGGTGGTGATGGCACAAACAAGCTCTGTACTGCTTTTAGTGACGCGAGCAGTAAGCAGGGAAGGTTCTTCCATCAGACAGTTTGCACAACGCTGAGAGAGAGAGAGCGGTCAGAAGTGTCCTCATAAAGCGTGTGTGTGTGTGTGTGTGTGT
>NW_005187758.1:108907-111067 GCF_000239375.1 Pundamilia nyererei | reverse complement strand
TGTGTGTGTGTGTGTGTGTGTGTGTGTGTGTGTGTGTGTGTGTGTGTGTGTGTGTGTGTGTGTACAGGCCCTCGAAGTGGGTTCAGACTGCTTCTTTGTACACGTTGTTTCTCCCCGAGTGCAGGACACTATTCATAAAAAATTCAAACTTGATTTTTGTTCACAGCGATTTCTGAGATATGTCATACTTTCTATGGCTGATTCTCTTCAGAAGGAATCGTGGCTGCAGGTAGCACGCAGATTAAAAGGAGATCTTCCCTTTGTGGCACATTGAAGTTTTACCCAGAAAGCGTGTTTTAAAGTTTTCCTCTGTGCATTTTCAAAAACAGAAACATTCCAGGTATCATGTTCGTGTCTGTCCGTCCACATCATAAGTGTTACGTTGGTGCTCTTTTCCAAAGGTTTTTCTTTCTAAAAATGTTCAAATTACAGAAAACTTAAAATATTAACATGTAATGAAACTGGTTACCCAGCGATGAGCACACCTTACACTGCGCAAGGTCAGTCTCTCCTGTGGGATTGTGGGTGTTTTCCTTTCCTGTGGTGCATACTGAGGGTGCCCAGAAGAACTGAAGGCCAAAGATGAGCAGAAGATGCTTTGATGACAAAAAGCTGCTTTAACTGCAGGGACGTGTTTCCATTTTGTCCCCGTAATGTAAATCGATGTATGAATGAAGACGTGGTTTAAGACGGAAGTCTCTGGAAAGTTTTACTGTAAGTCAAAGATGTCAGCCAAATGTTTGCTTCTGCATCAATATGAGTGTGTTCATTAGGGAATCGCAAATTTAGTGTATCAGTAATTATTCATCACTAAGTGAATAATAGCAGATATGGGTTTTATAGTTTACTGCAACCAATCGATGCAAACGACATTATAACAGATTCATTTAGAGGAGCACTTTGCCATCTTTCAGCCTGATAGAAACGCAGGGGTTTCATTCCCCTCTGCTGATTTTCATAATCTACAAAAACTCAATCTTTTTTTAAACTGAAAATTATTTTCTTTTTGTCATTAAAAATGAACAATAATGGAGAAAATAATTAGCCAATTCCAGCAGACCTTCAGTGGTGAAGAACTGTCGGCTTCTCGTCTTTTCTCACATCTAAATGTGACATCAAACTGAAAGATGTGCAAATGTCTGAGAAGCGATTTCTCCGTCTAATGGATGTCCCAGTAATGACATCTAAACTAAATAAGTGCCTGGAGGTGTTTTAAAGATGACATAAGCCTGTTGTGCAAGTTCTCAAAGTGAAAAAAAGGATTTGGGGTCATGAGAGTAATAACGACATGTTTTTCTTCTTTTCTTGTCTGTTAGTGTAATAAATGTGGTGAATATAGGGATTGAACCAGCTAAGATAATTCTTCCTGCATTTTCCCGCACAGCAACGTCCTTGCTGTTGGTCCAGCCAGAACATGTGCATGGGCAAAGCTTAACTAAGGTGAACTCTGAATCTGCACTTGAACATCGCACCAAAACACACCTAAATTTGTGTAGTGGACTTGAAAATGGCACATTTCAGTTTTGATGCTGTAAAACAAAGACAGGGAGCTGTAAGAAGCTGCTGAGCTCCACAGAGCAGCTCACGGGTCTCCATATTTAACACTAGAAGCATCATCTTTGACATTAGCGTCACTTTTAAACTCTATTAACGGAAAATCATATTTAGTTTTTTTTCTACAGCCATTTTCTCTTCTTCATCGTTGTTCACTGTGACTTTGCCTCTCTGCACTTGTTAGGATCAAAGCGCGACACCAGGCAAACACACTGCGTTATGAATACACACACACGCGCACACTCAGTATATGCAGGACAGTTGCCGATGCAGCATGAAGGAGCCAATCCTGTGATGTCATACGCTTCTTAGTCATAAAACACACTAAGAGAGTGTGCGGCGCCGTATACTCTGTGGAAGGAAACGTCCTTTAACCCTCCAACTGTCATCTTGCCCTCCCCCCCCCTCCCCTCCTCTGTCCTTCACATCTTTTGTAATAAGTGTTGGGGGTCCCATGGGAGACATGCAGTGTGTGTCCTCCATTGGCATGGCAGCGAGGTGTTGATGAGGTCCCGCGATGGCAGACGGGGGGAAGAGTGTGTTCCCCGACCTCAGTCTCCTGAGGGGTATCTCTCTCTCTCTCTCTCTCACACACACACACACACA
>NW_005187758.1:101147-108887 GCF_000239375.1 Pundamilia nyererei | reverse complement strand
CTCTCACACACACACACACACACACACACACACACACACACACACACACACACACACACACACACACACACACACACACACTCTCTCTCTCTCTCTCTCTCTCTATTTAAAGCTGAACTCATTGATTTATCATTCAGCTGTAATTTGGTTTTATTTTTGAAGCTTTATTTGTACCTCGTGTTGAAGAGCCAACAATTCGTGCAGATTGTCTAAATAATAACCACATTTTTTTGTTACGATGTCAGAACAAACATCAGCACATGCCAGAGCTCTTGCTACATGACAGGATTATGGTGCAACCTTCCACAAGGCAGGAAATCTAAAGTGTCCCCGGAGACCGTGGGAGTGTCCTGTGTGGACCTCGATGCTGTGCACTTGGTTTGTTTTTGTTGTTTTACTTGCTTTTTAGGATTAGCAAAGGATTCTGCTTTGTTCTGTCTCACAGTGAAAAGTGTCAGGTTGGGTGTGACATCTCCTTCACACTGATATCAAAGCCTGGATCATGACAGTCAACCACAAAAGCACACGTTTAGGGTAACAGAGACATGCGTGAACTTCACTATTATTTGATGCATCAGGACTGAGAACAGCACAAAATGCAAATAAACATGATGAAGAAAGCATCTGCATTCAGCAGATGCTGTAAAGACAGCTGTAATATATCTCTGAGAAGCACAACTGGGGCAAAAATACAGTACAATGAACAACAGCAGTGATCGACCAAGCTACAGCAAGCCTGTGAAAAACCTGGTGGGAAAAACACACAGAGACAGAAAGCTCTGAGAACAGCATGATTCCCAGAGGGACTGAAAGGTAACAAGTATGTTTCCTTCTTAGAAAAATGGTTACCATTGATACCAGATCAGCTGGATCCCTGGATACCCCCGGAGATCAGAGAGTGCACCACATGCCTGGAAGGAAACCTCAAGAGGATCTTGTCACTGAATCCCTCAGCTACAAGAACACCGTCCAGGTGTTTGTTGCTGTGTGGAAAACAAGGAAGGTTGTAAACAGCAACTCATGAACCATTTGTGTCTTTGACGGGAGCTCAAATGTGGCTACAACCAGACGGTCTAATACAGCCGGTCCCACATTTATTAAAAAATAAAAAAAAAGTCTTCTGCTGCTGCCGCCCAAAGTTTAATGAGAAATCAAACTGAGCTTTCCTTCTTTATTTGTGTTTTCTCCTTGCTGAGGTCGATTCTCCACTGCCAGCTTTCCTCCTGCAGTGCAGCAGTGCCACTGCAAATATTTAAGAATGAGTGAAATATGATTCGTGTACAATGAAAGATATATCAGGACATCGTCAGCATAGAAGTAGATGACAATATTATGTTTTCTTAAATATAGACGAAAGCGGATCTATACAGAATTGAGCCACAAGTTAAGCTAACAGTGTTAGAAGAATGGTTACCAATGCTGGCAGATAAATGACCTGTTAGGTAAGATTTCATCCAGTTAAGGCAGAACCACAAACACCCGTACATTTCTCAAATTGAATTCAAGGGAATGATGTCTGATTTAAATGAGTTGGCTTTAAATTATCAAGGACACCAAGGCTGAAAGTGAAACAGGCTCAAAGTGCAACACTGAAGGTAGATAAAGTGGGTGGATCATTATTGAATAATGTCAAATTTACACAGTGCAGCCCGCCTACATTTCTCCTCAAGAAGTTAATTTCATTAAAAATACTTTGGTTATTTAAGCTCAAAATTGCTTTATGAAGGAGAGGCAAACCCGGCTTTATGAAGCGCATCAGCATCAGTAAAGCAACATTTGGGGAAATTCACCTGTGCAGTACTGAAGCCCAGATATGGATAGTCTGGCTACAGCAGATACTGTGGCTCTGTGCAAACATTTCTCCTGTAAAGATCATTAAAACAAACGATGTTTTGGGACCTTTTCAGGTCTTTGGAGACCTGATGGTGCCAAACATGCTCATCTCAGAATCATAGCAGCTTCCCATTTGCTACATCCAATTTGTTTTGATGATTTTTATATTTCACAACTCTGAACACCTTTTACCATCCAAAGACCCCGTTGAATCAGAAGATCAATCCCTGTCACGTGTTTCACGGTCCAGGTGTAAAACAATGAGGGGCAGAGCTGTCACTATCAGATCAGCTTCGTCATCACAACAAGACAGAGCTGATGTGTGCTGCCCAGTCAGAGACAGACGGCCTACTTCCCCCTCTCCAAAGAAAAGCAAACCATAGAGGACAGAAGAGAAAGGAAAAGATGAAAAGAAAGAAAGAACGAAAGAGAGAAAGAGTTGAATGTCAAGCCCACACTAATTGTTTCTATTTTAAAGAACTGAGCTGCTTTCAGACTGATTTAAGGAAGTTGGTGCAAAAGTGACCTAAAAACAAAGCAAGGAGCCAGCTGACGCTCACTGATAACACGCACAGACAGAGAGAGAGAGATCGTACACACAGACGCACACTCACACACTTACAGACACACAGACACAACGATAACATTCACACACATATCGTGATGTAATTAAATGTAAATTCTGATTGTCTTTTGCATCAGTCGACCCGTCCTGATCTTCAGAAAATTATCAGCTTCAATAAACACGCAGATAATAAAGGAAAGGGAAAGAAAGGAAGGAGGAGAAAGGAAAAAAGCTGAAGAAAAGGAGAGAGACGAGGAGGCAGAACAGTGAAAGGCAAAAAGGAAAAAGAAAAAAAGGTGCTTTTGTTTGCAAAAAGCTGCAGCTGTATCGGCCTTTCTGCAGATTTACACTGCCTCCTGCAGGAGGACAAAGACACTGCAGGACTGACACCAACAAAAAGTAGAATAATAAAGAAATATTTTATAAATGAAATTAAAATAAGAACATCTGAACCACTTACACTCAGTGTAGACTAGAGTATATGTTGAAACGCAGCTGACCCTTAAACTTCTAAAAAAAAAAAATGTTACCAAGAGGACTAAAACACAAAGAGTGAATCTGACTTCAAGTTTTCAAACATGCAGAGATCCTGTGGCAAATGACATAAGAGGGACTGTTTATTCATGCTAAGCCCGAAGGTTCCCTCTGCTTATATGTAAAACACAGCTTCCTTATATTATATTATATTATATTATATTATATTATATTATATTATATTATATTATAAAATTATTTGTTATTATAAATAAATATTATATAATATTATAAAAAATATTAGAACCTGAATTTTTCTGAAGTGTAAACATAAAACCATAAAAGACAGGTGGAGATAAAGGAGACCGCTCTGCTGCCCATAAAGCTTACTTTAGGTTCCTCTTCAGTCACTTTCTCTTCTGGAGTTTGTTAAAAGAAACAACAGAGGAGGAGAGTTAATAAATGAGCTTGATATTCCTTCCATGGGGCCACACTGCCACTGGCTGGACGGTAGAGGAACTGCAAGAGGAGAGGACACTACAAAACTGCCTGACTGAATGCATTGCTGATCACTGCTTCACATTAAGAAATCATTTTAAGAACCTGATATTTGAAAAACAATAATTTGGTGTCATCTAACCTTTTATGAAAACACAGTACAGTAATATGGACGGATTTATGGCTCAATTTAATCTAAGCTGATGGTCCACTCACAGGTCGGCACCTCTCATCAGTCTGTCCCCAGTCCTGCTCAACACGTGTTGTTTAGATGCGCGTGAGAAAAAAAAACTGAGCTTTTAGTGGATGACTGGATATGTAAAGCGCTATATAAATACAGGCCATTTACCATTTACCATTTATCAGCTTCTTTGTCTCTAGTAATGATTGAGGGAAACCAAACACAAAATACATCCAGCTTTTATTAGTTTTTATAGAGCTGATCTAACGTCACGCCAGAACTGGCTAATAAGGATTTTAACTTGGCAACCGGGACATCTCTGTCTGTAGAAGAGGTACAATAAATAGCAAAGTGTTCATTGCCTCCAGGACTGATCAATAAAAATATATTCAATATTTTTGGCAGACACACTGCAGTGAAGGAAGCCAGAGGAGAATCTTTAATGTAAATCAGTACTACACCACCTGTCATAGCGGTCCACAGTTAGGGCCAAAATCTGAGATCGGTTCAGTCCAAGATAGAAATGTCTGGGCAGCATTCATGCTCCGTTATGTGCAGGTAGTCTAGTTTTGTGATGCTTTGTTTTTCAAATCATTCAGTGTGTGAGCTTAGTCTGGTTCTTGGAGAGATGTCACTGTTTCTGTTATCTGTGATCAGTGTGACCAAATCAGGCTCTAATCCTGATGTCATCAGAAGACAGACATATCTGTGAAGGACTGAGGTTTATTGCCTTCAACATTTCTGAGCCTTGACAGTTTGGGTCCATCTGCTGAAAAAGAAAATGAAGTTTGTCTATGTCTATGAAACTGAATCAGAGAGAACAACATCAATACAGCCATGGATCCTCTCTGACATCACAGCAGGCTTTACTGACAAGAAGACCAAGGATAGCGTGTCTGTTTGCAAACAGTTATACAAATGCATGAAAGAGTCCAGTGAATCAAATCAGAGGATCATTTACTGTAGCAGAGAAAAGGCCACAAAGGATCTCCGGTGTCAGGGTTTAGAAATCCAGAGCTTAATGATGCAGAAACTGAAGGGAAACAGCGAGGGGAAGAAGTTGTTTTTGCAGGATTCACAGGAAAACATGAGAGCTGAGTCTCGTGAGTAGACACACTGATTAAACAAGTCACCGATCATAACAGAGAAGCTCGGCAGCAAACTGTGATCCATGCTGTGAATCCACCGAGCATTTTCTGACGCTGGAGGAAGCAAACTTATTCAAAATCGACGTTCAATATGGAGTCGTATTTCAGTTCCTCCACACCAGCAGGTGGCGGTAAACCACCTATTGATATTTTTCAACGCCAGAAAACAGGAGGAACGAGCGGTCCGGCTTCACCCAGCAGGAGTTTTCTCTCGTTTTGTGGCTCATCTAAAGGTAAGCACCGACCTAAATTTAGCCTGAGCTCAGTTAATCCCGAGTTTAGCTCCTGAACAGGTCTTCTGCTGCTCTCCTCGGTGCTGCCGCTGTTCTGCATTAACTGCTGATGGTCAGACTGATGTGTGGGAGGTGCCCACAAAGCAGAACAATACAAATAATACAAATAATAATTAAAGAAAACACCGAATATTTCGTCTTTAAAATGCATTTCTTTGCTTTTCGTTTTTAACGCCACACAACAGTCCGCCGTCGCGCTGTTTTTCTCAGAAAAGTCTCTTTCGAGCCGCAAAGCTACAGCCCGATGTAGGTGTCCGCGCAGATGCCTGTTTAGAAATTAGCCAGCGTCCATAAACTGGTCGGTTCTTCCCAGTATTCTTGTTCTTCCCACACACGCGTTTATCATTTGACGATGGTCAGCTCCGCACCTAAAGAGACAGAACCCGGGGCCTGCTATCTGCACAGACCAGCTGGAGGTTTAAGAGGAGCTTGGTTACACTACTGTAGTGCCAAAAAGCGATTTCCAATGTTTCTGTGTGTTTTTATGTGCAATATCTTTACCTATGTTGTTAAATAGACTTCAGTGAACAGGGTTTACAAAGGGGTTCTATATAAATTTTTAAAATGACCTGTTTTTCAAGTATCTTTATAACTCTTTGTTGTTGTACTTGCATATCATTTATGAGGGATACGTTTAGCATATGTTTCACATATGTCACATAACACACATAACTAGTTATTGATAGCAGTTTAAATACAAGCAATCAGTTTTTGGCAAATACCGGAAATCAGGGTTTGGCAGACGATCATTTTTTGGCACAACGCAGCAACCGAGCACAAGCGGCAGGAGAGACGAGACAAAATAAAATACGTAACAGTGGTACAGAAACACACTTCTGTGCCCTTTCCCCCTCTGTAACCGTGGCGGAATACAATCGTTTTAAAAACCGAGGCACACCTGTGCTCAGGCTGAAGGTGGAGGGTGTTGGTTCCCCAGCCCTGCACTTTGGGGTCTGTTAGTCAGAAAGTGAAGCATCCAGTTGCTGGTCAGTATAGAGTTGATTGATGGTCAGCTTAGAGGAGAAGGTGGTATTCTAATGAGCTGTAATGAACAAATAGCATTCAGACATAAATGCTTCTTCCTATTTGAGTCCAGTGATGATGAGGGTGGGGTCAAAATGGAGTAACTTTGTGACAATGTTGGACAGCTTTTGTTCTAAAGGTTTGGAGAGAGCCTGTCTGTGTGTGTGTTTTCTTTTTTTTTCTCTCAGAGAATCTCTGTGTGGATGTTTTTTTTTGTGGTGTGTGTTTTTTTCTTTATCCTGTAGAAACCATCCTGCAGCTGCTGGAACAAATCACTCCTTTTAATGTTTTCTATTTAGAAGATAATTTTTATTTTCTCTGCTTCTTTTTGTCAGGGATCAAAATGATGTCCTAATCCTTAAAGTTCTGTTTTTGTGTCCCAGCAGGAGAAGAGTCTGACGGAGAAGCCGAGGAACATTTTTAGCCGTTAGGACTCAACTCAGTCACTACAGGGGAAACAATGAGCTCGACACAAAACGTGAGAAAAATATCTCAGTATATCACAGTACTGTGCGCAAGTCTACAGCCTCATTTCTTCATATTTTGCTTCCAAGCACCCAGACATTCTTGTAGTTTTAAGCCATGTCCTTAAAACGTAAAGTAAAACATAACAGAAAAGTGGTCCAATGCAGACTCCAGTGAGGAAAGCTAGGCGGTCACAAGTCTGCTACAATTATGCATTGTCATTTGAGATAAAGTTCAGCTGGAGGATGATTGAAGAACATTAGAATAGTTCCCAGTTAGATCAGAGCAATATTTTTCCCTGAAATTTTCATCCCTTATTACTAGGGACAGTCCAGTAGAGTCATTTCTTAGTCGACTAAACAAGGAAAAAATATTAGACTGACTAATCTAAAACTAAGAAACGTTTAGATATTAAGTTAAATTTAAAAAAGTTTAAAGTCAAAAACTAAGAACAAGCCATCGATCACATTCTTCAACAATAAATCCAGCAGTTTAACTGTGCCGCACCTCGCATCATTCATTATGACTATTACACATTATACTCCAGACAGACAACGACATACCGATGTTAGATATGATGTGAAAACACACTACTGCCAAAGATGTTCACGTATCACTAAAACACGACAAACTAATATCCGAAAAATGAATAAACTGAGACTGAAAAGTACAGCGCATTGTGCCACACGTTATGAATGATGGACCTGGTTTCAAAGTTTATGATGACCACTTTGATAAAAATTAAAATCTAAAATAACAAAACGATTAATACTCCTCCAGCTTATCGATTCAAAAATGGAACCATTCCCAGGTTGGCCAGTAGGTGGCCTCCTCCCAGATGTGCCCAGCTGGAACACCTTTCAATGTGGAGGAGTCACGGCTCTACTCTGAACTGCTCCTGGATCACTGAACTCACACCCACCTTTTGGATAAAACTCATTTCTGCCGCTTGTATCTGTGATCTCATTCTGATAGTGTTAAAAAAAGAATGAGACTTAGATTAAACAGATTAGATTAAGTAGGGCTGCTCAATTAATCGAATTTTAATCTCGATTACGATCTGGGCTTACGAACTGAGCCGATTATTAGCCCCTCCCTCGTGCTTTACTCTCGCGCTGCTCCGTGTGGCAAATCAAGCGCACCTCTCTGCATTTCGAACACGTGTCACAACAATTAAGAGCAGCGGTCTCCAACCTTTTTTGCGCCACGGACCGGTTTATGCCCGACAATATTTTCACGGCCTTTAAGGTGTCGCGGATA
>NW_005187758.1:99100-100640 GCF_000239375.1 Pundamilia nyererei | reverse complement strand
TTTTGACAATCTTTAAAGTCATTATTCAACACATTGTTATTGTTAAATAAATATCGTCAAATAATCGAGATCTCAATTTCAGTGAAAATAATCGTGATTATCATTTTTGCCATAATCGAGCAGCCCTAAGATTAAGTGACTAATAAGTCTGGTACCGAGTGGTGACGGCAGTCGGTATTCATTGCCCATATTGTAATTAGCATTGCTGCCAAATGCACATTCTTGTTTCAGCATCAGGTGTACAAGGATCTATTATTAGAAACAGTCAGAAGGTTATCTTAGGTTGAATCAGTGACCTTTAACTGGCCGTCAGCATGAAAGGTTGTCTGTTTGTATGTGTTAGCCCTGCAGTAGATTAGTGGCGTTTCCACAATATAACCCTTAATTGTCCACCACAACCCTGTTGTTGATAATTGGCGGATGGATGGATGTTCCATAATTGCGTTTCACTCATTACCTCATTTTGTATCTCTGTCACTGCAGGACCAACATGGAGCAGGAAGTCAGCGCTCTCAGGAGGCCGACAAACCTCACAGAAGAAAGGGAGAGAGAAAATACAGCTGTGATGAGTGTGGGAAGTCTTTCACACACATGAGTAGCCTAAAAAGACACCTTGTCTTCCACAGTGACATTAAACCATACAGCTGTGATCAGTGTGGGAAGAGTTTCACCCAGAAAAGCAGCTTGAGCATGCATAAATTCATCCACAGCATTAAACCATACAGGTGCGACATGTGTGGAAGGTCTTATACTCGATCTGGACATTTAAAAAGTCATCAAGTCATCCACAGTGGAGTGAAACCATTCAAGTGTGACTTGTGTGGAAAGTCTTATACTCAAGCTGGACATTTAAAAAATCACAAAGTCATCCACAGTGGAGTGAAACCATTCAGGTGTGACTTGTGTGGAAAGTCTTTCACTGAGATGAAGAGCCTAAAACGACACGAAGTCTTCCACACCGGAGCTAAACCATTCAGCTGTGATCAGTGTGGGAAGTGTTTCACCCGCAAAGAAGGCTTGGAAAATCACAAGCTCATCCACAGCGGACTTAAACCATACAGCTGTGATCAGTGTGGCAGAGCTTTTACTTGCAGGAAAAATTTATGGATTCATCAAATTACCCACTCTGGAATAAAGCTATACAGCTGTGACGTTTGTGGAAAAACGTTTAGTCATCTGGGGAGCCGAAATAAACATCTGCGCATTCACACCGGGCAGGATGTGTGCTGCTGTGATCTGTGTGGCAAACGCTTTGTTACATACAGCAACTTACAAATCCACAAACTTACCCACACTGAGGAGAGACCTTATAAATGTGAGCTGTGTGATAAGGCTTACAAAGCTCCAAATTCCCTGAAAGTGCACCAGAAGAGTCACACCAGAAAGAGACTTTACAAGTGCAGTTACTGTGACGTAAGTTGTTGGGTTTTTTTAATCTTGTTGTTTTAGGCTGGTTGTTTGGACGACCGCTCAGTAAACTGTATTATGTAATGCATGTAGCTCCATGCCCTCCTGGGTTTTAATTGCACCTTAGATCACA
>NW_005187758.1:90535-93135 GCF_000239375.1 Pundamilia nyererei | reverse complement strand
TGACTTTTCTGAGCCTGTCAAGTCCTTCTTTTGACCCATTTTGCCAAAGGAAAGGACGTTGCCTAATAATTATGCACACCTGATATAAGGTGTTGATGTCATTAGACCACACCCCTTCTCATTACAGAGATGCACATCACCTAATATGCTTAATTGGTAGTAGGCTTTCGAGCCCATACAGCTTGGAGTAGGACAACATGCATGAAGAGGATGATGTGGACAAAATACTCATTTGCCTAATAATTCTGCACTCCCTGTATAGTATTAAATTAGTGTTGTTACAGTGTTGTGGGACAGAGATGCTTTTCATTTTAGGCGATGTTCAGGATACAAATGTTGAGGGATTCCCTGACTTACTCTGTCTTTGTGTCTTTGTTTAGAGGCAGAGCGACACAGATGGATCCAGTTCTCAGCCCTGTTGTCACTGTGGTGCTGTGAAACCGTTTTGTTGTGACCTTTGTGGAAAAGCTTACAAGAAGAAAAAAGGCCTGATATGGCATCAGCGTAGACACACTGGACAAAGACTGAACTACTGCAAACAGTGTGGGAAAGGCTTCCCCACTCCAAGTGCATTAAAGCAACATGAACTCTTCCACAATGGTGTGAGAGAGCACGTTTGTGACCAGTGTGGGTCATCCTTCATCACTACAGGTGACCTTAAAGTGCATAAACGCGTCCACACAGGAGAGAAACCATACAAATGCAGCCACTGTAACAAAAGCTTCTCACACTCAAGTAATCGTAACATTCACGAACGTGCACATGAGGAAGACAACTACATGGTTTATCAGCATGATCTTGCAGAACTGAAATCACTGGATCACAATGACTCTGAAGAGACAGAAAGATCCTCTTCTGGTTTCAGGGTTGGACTTAAAAACCTTGAGATCAGGCTCCACAGAGTTCAGATGGAGTCTCCTGTAAAGAGTGTCAGCTGATGTCACACTTGGATCTGATGAGCTAGCTCTGAACCCTGAATCTTAAATTAAATTTCAGCTGAAAACGGCATATCCAGAAGAACAGAATATACTCAATGATTGAGCATGCATCCAGACACTACTGTCTGTACTTTATTCTATTTCTGTTGCTTGTGGGTCTCAGTGAAGATGTCCACGAATGCCTCATGTTCACCAAACTAACTAATACTAAAACTAAGGATATTTCCTCTGTATTGTTATTGTTATTAAGTGCTCTATGGCAGAGAAGAGGGCTCCACTGAGGGCGCTGAAGGCTTCCCAGAGCGTCGTTGGCAGCAGCGTCCCCGCCACAGCAGACACGCACACCGACTGTTCTTCCTACACTGTAAACATGCTTCTTCTTATACTGTAAATACTCTATGTGGAAGTTGAGTGCAGAGCTCACTCGATGTAAATGCATGTGCTGGAATGACAATAAACACCTTAAACCCATGAATGTGCCTCTGTCTGCTCTGACACTCTTCAGTAAGCAGTGTTTTGCACGAGTGGAACGTTTGATTCCAGCTGGAGACACGAATCCTTTCACGCAGAACAACTTTAGTGTTACACTAATTTTTTTTTTCTAAAGATCAATGCTCATAAAAAAACTAAATTTAAATAATCAAATTAAGTTTAACCTCCTAAGACCCGAACTCTTCAATGGCATGCATTTTTGATTTCTCTTTAATATTGGGGCTGATTGGAACCCAATGAATGTAAAAACAAAGAATCACCAGATTGACTTTTTTTTTTACCTGATGTTTGTTTCTAAGAAAAATCAGCCACATATGAGGATATTCATTAGAAATTTTGATAAAAAGAGTGGCAGTATGTCCTTGTAAGTGGATATCAGGCCCTTGTAGAGCAAAATTTAGTATTTTGACCCAAAATTTGATGTCCACATAAGTGGACAGGAGGGCCTAGGTAGGAGGTTAATGTTCACTGTATTTCGGTTTAGTTCTGTTCCTGCATTGCAGAATGAGCAGCTTCTCACAAACATTTAATCTCACTTCATAGCTGTTCTGTTCAAATGACAGCCTCATTAATGAGGTGACAGCTCACCCGGTGGTTCTCCACTCTTATATGACCTGTATGATTCAACACTATAACAACACAGTGGACTTTCGGAGAACCCAGTCTGTCCCGTGCACATCAGCCACGATGCAGGACAGGAGAGAGGATCAACAGTGCTGATCTACCTGTACAGGTACAAGGTCAGGAAATATCTCTGCAGAGTTCTCACATCCCGGATATAAACTGCTTAAACTTGGGTGTTTTTTGCACGCAGAAGAGCATAGCAACAGGATCTAATTCAAACTTGATTTTCTACCTGGGATGTACGCTTTGTAGTCCATCTTCAGAACTTTGTAGTTTTCACACAGCAGCTTAACATTATTAATCGGTCTGACTCTCTGAGCACTGACTTTTCATTTCCTAACTCCTGTGTTATTGCAGGGTTTACCTTACAATATAAAGCGCCACTTTGACATCTTTGCTTCTTCCCAGGTGATTAACTGCGATTTTCTACCATGAACCACGTGGGTCTCTGCTCCCTGATCTGTTTCCTGTGTTTGGAAAGAGTTGCAGCTTCATCGCGGAGTTTCTCTCGGTTTGTGGGCTCATCTAAAGGTAAGCACCGAGCTA
>NW_005187758.1:87519-90300 GCF_000239375.1 Pundamilia nyererei | reverse complement strand
GGGGCGTTTTTAGCCCATTTTTGAATCACAGGACCCCCAAAGATTCACAGTACTTTATAAAAAGCATATAGTATTTGGTTGAGACGTAATATTTTAAAAACAAAAGTATAGACCCCCCCCCCAAAAAAAATGGTCTGTTCCAGCTCTCCCCTACTCTGGCTCTGTTGTCCTTTCTGCCAGAGCGATGGTGGCTGAGACGCAGCAGAGCGGAGGTGTGAGTGCCTGCCTTAAACCAGGACATATTAGCTGCATTTAACCTTCAGTTATGTAGGAGTCAGACCGTGTTTCCTTTTTAGCTGAAAAACATTACACCAGGTAACCTGCAGTGTTGAGAGCGTGTTTTCCGATGTTTGCTACTCTACAGTCCGTCCTACTCTGTAGTAAAATCAGCGACATTTGACCGTCCTGTTGCTCCCATTGGAATTTATGTAGCCTATTTAAAATCTACAACTTAAAATTGTTGTTACCACTGTCCTGTTTGAAATGGAACGAGAGAAGCTGGTTATTTTGTCATATGTGCATGTGCCGATATTAAACCCAGCAGCCACATTCAGGTAAAAGTGTAAGATCAAATGATCCGTCAATAAAGGATAATGTTGGATCAGTGTTTCAATATTTATATCTTTTATTAGATGTTCATGTGGTTTGGTTATTTGCCTTTTGGTTGAAAGTACACCGAGAGATGACTTTTTTTTATTAGTGATCTTAATAATATCTTTTTTCATGTTAATGTCATTTTTTCATCTAATTGAATATATCTACATCTATTTGTGTATGATTATCGGTCCAAAGAGGGAGAGAGGAAGGAGGGCAACGTTAGGAGAAAGTACAAGTTAGTTAGTTAGTTAGTTAGCATAACATTAGCTGAAGGATGAACGCTAACTTTTTTCCACTCGATAAAAGGTAACGTGATGGTTTCTGGTGGTTAAGGACAAATGCAATCGTATAGCAGGATGCTGTACACGGACTAAACTTCAGTCAGGAGAACAACTGAGATTATTCATCCACAATACGAGGTTAGTCAATAATATACTGCAACAACATGGGAATAGAGCAGCTGCAAGAGAATTCAACATTAATGAATTAATGTTAAAGAAGTGGAGAAAGCGCAGTTTTTGGCTTTCCTCATATTCCAAAAGTGCTTCGTCTCTTTGCTGTGACTGTCGCCCGCCATAATTTGCAGACGATGTTGTTTGCAGCAGCTGCAATGCTTTCGACCAAAATAGGCGGAGCTTGTTGACACCAACAACATGCGCTATTGCGATAGAGCGATATAGTCAAAATCTCTACCGTTGGCCAAATTTATATCGTCTCTACCGTATACCGTTTATACCGCCCACCCCTACTTATGATTTAATAAAGATATTTACAGACTTTGAAATGACTGAAAGATTTATTAGGGTTTGTTTTGAGTTTTGTTCAAAAAGGAATAACTTCATATAAAAAAAAAAATCACATATGCTGGACATCTTAAACAATTTTTTTAATAAAGCAGCACAGCAGAAAAAAAATCAGGGCTAACCCTTCACTCTATCATGTGGCTCGGTGCTGTCCCCGTTAAAGAGCCAAGGACCTTCTTTCCACTTCCTCCATTTATAGGTTGGATGCAGTGAGTAACACTGAGGAACAACACACCCTCGTCGTTCTAGCTAATGCTAGAAAGTAATATTAAATAAATTCTAACAACAGCTGATCAAGCTTAAAAGTGCTGCTGTTGTTTTGCGTGACATTCGCCGGTTTCTTCTTTCTGGCGCAAAGTGGGCGATAAACAAACAAGAGAGACGATCAGCTGATCATTGATCAGTTTCATGATCGAAGTAGAAACGGAGGGAGGGGGAGGGGATGAGAGAAGAAGAGGCAGCTGTGCAACGTAACGTCAGAATAAATCCAGCTTTGTGTCTTTTTCATTGTAGCTGAAGTCCGGGACAAACTGTGTTCCTTTCCAGCTCAATATGAAACCCATAATATTTTCTCTGAATACGAGACGATTCCATTTTTATAGAACGGTCGGCAACTCTACTAACTAACTAACCTTATGAACAAAATAAAGTTCAGTATCAGTAACATGAAAGCACCCGCATAGTTGTATAGAAACTCTGTCATGCTAGTTAGTACAATAGTAACTGACTGTAAAAATAAACTCCACCTAAACTTGGTTTATATCTGACCCAGATAGACTGCAGGTCATAACTTCTTACCTGAAGTTCAGTTCACCTGACACTCGGACCGGCGGCTGCCTCGGGTCTCTTATCCTCCTGCCTCCCCTTTCCCTCATCCACCTGCTGGCTTCTGTGGAAGCTCCGCCATTGCCACCACCAAACAACTGAGTTATTTTTACACACCGGCCAGCTTCTGGCCAATCCACCACCTCTCATTGTTTATACTGTTCAAAAAAAGCAGAAAAACCCACAATCATCGGCCCATTAAAAACGAAAAATCACCATCGGCCCACCGGGCCAATGCCAGGTATGCCCGATGGTCAGTCCAGCTATGGTCGTGCCATCAGTTAACCCTTCGTGTACCAGCTATGACACGCATGCCCGGGGTTGCCGACCCCTGTTCATAGGTATTGTTGTCACTGAGTGTAGTAATGTTAATTTGCTCTGCTTCTTCTTGTCAGGGATAAAATGCATATCTATACTTTTTGTGTCCCAGCTGAGTAACAGGAGGAGAAGAGTCTGGTGGAGCAGCAGAGGAACAGTTTCAGCCATTTGGACTCAGCTCAGCCACTACAGAGGAAACAATGACTTCAACACAGGAGGTGAGAAAATATCTCAGTTA
>NW_005187758.1:84620-86168 GCF_000239375.1 Pundamilia nyererei | reverse complement strand
ATAAACTCTCTTTTCCAAAGATTTCTCCATTAGATAGATTTATTTTTTATCCCTTTGTTGTTTCAGCAACATTAAATTTAAAAACTGTACTTTTGAGTTAAAATATATATTTATAATTTTAATAAATGACAAATTAAAAAGGCATGAACATTTTTGTATCGAAAAAATATCGAACCATGAATTTTGTGTATCGCTACACCCCTACCACTCACCTTCTTCAAATCCAACAAAAGTGGTGTTAATCAACTGTGCTATGTTTGTGCTGCTTCTGTTTTAAAGATATTAATGAAAATGTAAGGGTCAAAATGTCAACCAGCGCCCCCACATTAACTAAATCAAACAAAATTGATGTCAAACATTTGTGTTATGTTTGTGTTGCAAATTTTTTTGTTTCTGCTGCTATCATTTTAAAAATATTAATAAAAATTTCTAGAGGTCAGAGGTCAACCAGCCACCCCACATTAATGGAATCAAACAAAACTGGTGTCAATCAATTGTGCTATGTTTGTGCTGGTTTGTGCTGCAAAATATTTTGTTTGTGCTGCTATCATTTTAAAAATGTTAACAAAATAAGGTCTTGATCCGTGCTTAATCATCCAGGTAAGTAAATCCCAAAAGGTTGATTCTGTTCACCTGGACGTAGCGGTTTTAGTGGGAGAAACGTTTCGTCACTCATCCAAGTGACTTCTTCAGTCTCAGCTGACTGCAGGTTTCCCCAATCATATACACTCTCCTTCAAGATGAAAACCAGATTTTAATTTTCTCCTCTTCTTTCCTCATTTACTCTGTATTTCCATTGTTTTGTTTTTTCCGTACCTCTCTCACCTGACTTCCCAATGTTATGTTTGTGTGTTCTATGTATGGTTGGAAGGGGTGCTCATGATGGTGCCGGATCGTCTGGCAGCCTTTAAAACATTTTTCCTCCGGATAAATAAAGTATTATCAGTTAATCAATCTTTGATTCCACTAATGGAGGGAGTTTCAGTTTGTTCCACGACTGCATTTCACTCACTGCCTCTGTTTGTATCTCTGTCACTGCAGGACCAACATGGAGCGAGAAGTCAGCGCTCTCAGGAGGCCGACAAACCTCACAGAAGAAAGGGGGAGAAGAAATACAGCTGTGACGAGTGTGGGAAGGATTTTAATCGGACGTCTGACCTGATACGGCATCAACTCATCCACAGTGGAGTTAAAGCACACTACTGTGACTTGTGTGGAAAATCTTTCACCCAACTTGGACACTTAAAAAGACACCAACTCATCCACAGTGGACTTAAAGCACACAGCTGTGATCAGTGTGGTAAAGCTTTTGCTCGTAGTAGCAGCTTACGAAATCATCTAGTTACCCACTCTGAAAATAATCAAGCGTATAGCTGCGACATTTGTGGAAAAACATTCTGCTCGCTAGTCAAACGAAATATTCACCTGCGCATTCACACTGGACAGGATGTTTACTGGTGCGATCAGTGTGGGAAACTGTTTACAACAGCCACACACTTAAAAAACCACATGTTTATCCACACTGAGGAGAGACCTTATAAATGTGAC
>NW_005187758.1:78803-84141 GCF_000239375.1 Pundamilia nyererei | reverse complement strand
ATCCAGGGGTTTAACCACCAATCTTCCCATTAAGAAGATGCCTACAATTGAAGAGACATTTTCACCCAGTAAGCTGAGGTGGGTCAAGTATTGAAAATTGTACTCAAGTAAGAGTAGCATTACTTTAAAATAAGTTTACTCGAGTAAAAGTAGTTGGTGAAAAGACTACTCAAGTAGTGAGTAACTGGTTGTAATGTCAGATTTATTTTTTAAAATAAATGCTATCAAACAAAAATAAATAAATATACAAATTTTAGTATTTTCAAATAGAATATATGTAAAACATAAACTAAATAAGGCACAACAATTCTAATTTCCAGATTTCAGTTTTTCAAAACATAAAGCCTTTTTAACCAATAGCTACAGTAAATAATATAAATATATAAACAGTGCAAACCATTTCCAGTGACAAGATGTGTGGTATACTTTATATTCATTTTTGCTCCAAATGGCACAGCAGCTTCAGAGTAAACATTAGAACAGGGCAACTTCAGCCTATGTACATGCAGGGCTGCTCAGTTTACCATAAATTGTTTGGGTGTGTGTCTATTTCTGCATATTTAGCAAAAGTGTGCCATTTCTTCACTCAGTGAAGTGATGGTTAAGCTTCAGCAGCAGTTTGCTCTCAAGGTTCTTTTTGTGAAGCTGTAACTGTTTAGCAGTGAACAGGAGTCCTGCATGACTAAGAAGTCCTTCACAGGCTCCAGATGCAGGAAGAGCTGTATTCGTTTTAATTGACAGCTTTTTGATGTGAGGAACGCCATGCAATAGATCCACACCTCCAGTGAATGGACATGAAAGGTACCTCTCCAGCCCCCCTGCTTCTGGCTTTCCTGACCCAATGGATCCATTATCTTCGTCAGTTAGGCCGCTGTTTGCACTGGCATCATCGAGCTCTGTGTCTAGGTGATGTCTGATGAAGTGGAGACCTGTGGAAAGATGTATGGTTTTCAAAAGAATCAGGTCTGCTCACTATACTGCTGTATACACTGCCAAGCTGCAAAAACAATTTGCAATGAATTCCAGATTAGATTCTGCTCCCTCGTAACACTGCTCTTTTATTGAGGTGACATGAATATGCATAGGCTCATTAACATATAGGTACACATGTGAACAAAGAGTACCATGTGTGTTGGGGGAGGGTCAGAATGTGACCCGATAAACGACTTCCCTAAACCTGCTGGTCTGGAAGTACAGCAGTTCATCTAAACAAAAGGCACTTATACTAAAATAGATATAGTGTGTTTGCGATACCATATATCAGTAAGAGAAGATATAACCTCTCTCATGACCTTAAGCACACACAGTCTTTGCAGACTACTAAGGATCAGACCCCTACCAATATGACATTGACTATAAACTCTAACCATATATAAGTAAATATTTCTAAGCATAAATGACAATCAACAATATAACCCTGACACTAGCCTCTTAAAGCTGGGCATACACTGTGCAATTTTTGGTCCATTTTGAGACGATTTATCAGCCGTTTGACCGTTTTGGGGAAAAGCCAGAGTTTCGTCTTAATTGTGTGTCATGCATCATGTAGTATACATGGGGTAATGAGAAGCGATTAATACCTCACGACCAGCTCCCGATCATCAATCATATGGTCGCAAGATAATCCAACCTGTTTAAAACCCGGTCGCCCTTCATGAGGGTGTCAACGCAGCCTCTGACACAGAAATGCTGCTGGACACAAGCGATGGAGGCACAACTTGTAGAAATTTTGCAAGCTCATCTGAGTACGGGAGCGTAGAGCTGCCACCCAGGCAAACAAAATAGAAGTATATGATGTTATAATGTGAAACCTTTATTGTTCTAACAGTGTACTATCATGTTTGTTATTGCAATGTACGTAATTATCACTTCAAACAAAAAACCTTTTGTACAAAATGTTATATAGTACAAACGTCACAATTATGTATATTTTAATAATATGGTAGTATATTGTACAAACATGAAAAGTATATTGTTAGAACAATAAACATTTCATATTATAACGTGAGATAGCTCAGTTTTTCGTTTGCCGGGGTGGAAGCTCTACGCTTCCATATCGAGGCTTTTCAGTGTGACCTACAGACGTCTAACCCCTGCGATTCAATCGTACAGTTTGAGCAGGAGCTAAATAAGGTGATTGAAAAAAATTGTACAGTGTATATCCAGCTTAATGCAGACTGTTTAAATTAAACAAGCTGCTGTTTCACATAATAAACCCTGTCGACCGCTGTATTGCCTTCTGATTTAACAGTTAAAGCAGTAGAGACGAGCTGTGTTTACATCTGCATGGAACTCTGGCTTCGTTAACCAGGCTAGCTTAGAGTTCACGCTAGCTAACCAGCGAGGAGTTAAAAGTGGCGAAAACAACACCCACAAACTTATCTCACTACAACATAGGGCCGAAAATATGACGTGATTCTAGTGTAATCAAACTCGGGGCTTGAGCTTTATTTCAGGCAATGTTCAGGATTAAAATGTTGAAGGAATTCCCTGACTCTCACTGTGTTTGTGTCTTTGTTTAGAAGCAGAGCGACACAGCATGCTGGGAGAAGTTGGAGCAGAAAAGTCTTTTCAGTAGCACTGCAGTATTTTTTTCTGCCTGCACCAAACCTCTACAGCCTCATTACCGCGGTCACTACATCCACGGTTGAAAAGTATTTGCGCACCTACTAGTGATGGGAATTCCGACTCTTTTTAGAGAACACAGTAAAGCTGTGGGTTGTGGGAATGACCCATAATGTTTTATCTAGGGGTCTAGATTTATGCCTGTAGTGCACTGCCGTGTAAATAATTTGCATTTACTGAATATATACTGACTGAGTCCCACTGTTCAAAAGTTGAATAAAGAAACAAACTAATTTTTGCCTCTTTTTTTATTAAATTAAAACCACCTTATAGAACATCACATCAGTTACAATGATGATGTCATTTATAGTTTACAAATGACAAAATGTTTACATAAAATCATGTGTTTACATGATATCACCCACTACTAACTTTATTTTCTTTATTTTTTGAAAAAATACAGCTACTTATACAGCAAAAGACTTTAGAATATTTAACAGGAGCAAGTTTCATTTTTCCCTGGTTTTATTATCACACTGTTCACCAAACGCAGCAAACCTTCACCATCTTATCCAGAAGGGTCACCTCTTCACCCTCACATGGAAGAAGTAATCTGATTGGCATGGTGGTATGTTTGAAGCAGGTCCCTTGTGTAGCGCTGGAACTCAGTCACGATGTTTCATCCATTTCATCGTCTGGTTTGCTGCAATAATGCCAAATAATTAGCAACTCTATAAATAGAAGGTAGTTCTGCAAAATCACTCAGTAGGATGTTTGTTCTAATTTGCTATGAGCTCAGAGCGCATCGAAAATAAAACTAATAGACTATATCACAACCAACTCTAACATGTTTGTTCGCAGAGAAAAGACAGACAGACTACGCTAACAACATGTGATGTTACAACACTAGTGAAATATTAGTGTCATTTCATTCATTTCAAAGGTTTATTTGCATGACGCACAAACAGACACAATTGAAAGGTACAAATGTGCATGACACGAATTCAAACGTGGTGCAGATGTGTGTCACAGGCTGATCTGGCTGTAGGCTGTGGCACTTGGCCAGAGGTGGCGCTGGTTGACTCGACTCCATGTTAGTGCACAAAGTAAACAGCTCGCTGTAGTTGTGAAGCAAAAACGTTGAAACCGGAGTAATAAACCGTGCGAGGGGAACGATGATGACAACAGTCTCCCGATCGTTTACTCTTGCTGTCCTGTGAACAACAACGGCGTGGTGTTACTTGTTTGCTGTTTTCGCGATCGCGTCGCGCATGAGGATATCACCAGGTAAACTCGCCACATTTTAAACATTTTGTTGTTCACCAGCATCAAGACTGACGGAGTGTGTTTGAGACAACCTCACAAGTGTCACAGATGACACATTTGGCGTTTTTTTTGCTGGTTTGTCGGTAGCAGCTCCTGAAACGCAAGACTGCCACACATCTGTTCGACCAACGCCAGTTGATCTAAACGCCAGTAGATCTGGAACACCGGCTCTTTCAGCTCGACTCACTACAAAGATCCAGCTCTTTTGGCTCCCAACCAGCTCTTCATGTTGTTTTGTTGCTTTAATTAAATTATTATTAACAACAATATAAAATAATGCACAAAATGAATTACTCGTGTTAAAAAAACACACGTAGTTTCACTTATATATGTTTATTAGGCTGCCGCAAACAATTATTTTGATAGTCGACTAGTCACCGATTATTTTTGCGATTAGTCGACTAATCAGATCATGCATCCATTGGACGTACAACGTACAGCTTATTGCACCAGCAGCATCTGTCTAATATAACTATCATTACCTTACAGCTTTAAGTGTTTAAGATATGTGCTAACTAAAAATAAAGACAAGATGATAGTGTATTGAATTTAAATGAAATTTGCAGGTTGTTTCAGTGAATTTTACTAAACTCAGCTGTCTGTTCCTTGCTATCTAAAATATAACAGGACACCGGAGTATATTCAGTTGTCTGCTTTTTGGGGCTCAGGGGGTTGGGAAGCGTATCTGTAACCGGAAGGTCGCCGGTTCGATTCCCGGGCTCTCTGTCCTGTGCCCAAGGACACAACGACCTTGGGTGAGACACTTCACCCTACCGCCTACTGGTGTTGGCCAGAGGGGCCGATGGCGCGATATGGCAGAAAGAATAATAAGAGTAATATTAAAACTAACTAGCTGCTGCCATTGTTGGAAACTGAGCTGGGCCGCGCTATGAATTCTGCGACACAGCTTCTTCTTCTTCAGGGTTTAACGGCAGTTGGCATCCTTTTACATGCAGTGCTGCCATCTTCTGTTTCAGTCCGTTATTACACTCTTAAATCCTACTACTTATTCCTGCGTCTTTTGGGATCTTACAAAGCTTCAAACGACGCGTCCACTTTTAAATTAGTTGTTGACGGTTTTGATAGTCGACGTAATCGTGTAATTTACTGTGTAATAATATTCAACACTGCTATCAATACATTTTTCAAAAAACATCTGTGCAAAATGGTTTTAAAAACAAAAACAACTGTGGGATACTGTTCTTCCGTGATTTGAACCAGGGAAACAAATTGTGGCAGGATCAGCCTGATATTATTTGTATCCCACTGTAACTTAACTGTATAAAGAGCTAATATCACCAAAATGTCATTATAAGAAGTGTTTGTGAAATAAAAATAAAGAATGTGGGATACTGTTTGTCCCAGATTTGGACAGCCAGTGCGTGCTCCCTACACAGGGGAAATAAATTCTGTTAGTGATACATACTATGGCACCACCATGGTATGT
>NW_005187758.1:67603-68733 GCF_000239375.1 Pundamilia nyererei | reverse complement strand
GACATTGGTCAACATATATGCCCCCAATTCTCCTCAACCACAATTTTTTCATGAAGTGTGTAGCACAGTGCGGAATATTGGAAATATAAATATTGTAATTGGTGGGGATTTTAACCAGGTCAGGGATGTGTTTTTTGATTAATCCTCTCGTCTTAGACCAAATAAGCACCCTGTAGATGCTGCTTTGGACGTTGTGTCAGAGGAGCTGAGCTTGTTGGATATATGAAGACTATATATATATATGAAGACCTGTATCCTCAAGAAAGACACTATACTTTCTTTTCCCATCCTCACTTTACTTTCTGGTGTCTCGCTCTCTGGTGAGTCAAGTTGTCGGGTCCTCCATTGGTATTATTTCAGTAACTGATCATGCTCCCATTGAAAGTTTTGTCCTTGGGATAAACTAGTCTGTTTTGTTTCGCTTAATGCGTCTTATTCTCGAAAAGTAGGATAGTTGTTTCTGGGGTTTCAACTTAAAGCATCATAATTATTGTTGTCACTGAGCAGTGTACTGTTTATTTGCTCTGCTTCTATTTGTCAGGGATAAATTACATATCTATACATTTTATGTCCCAGCTAAATAACAAGTCTGGTGGAGAAGCAGAGGAACAATTTCAGCCCTTTGGATTCAGCTCAGCCACTAGAGAGGAAACAATGACTTCAACACAAAAGGTGAGAAAAATTATCACAGTTACACTGTTGCTGAAGTTGTGTGCACAGCTGGTTGTTAACAGCAGCTTTATCTTTTCCATCCTGGGCTCCTCTATACACACAGAATCTACATTCCATCCATCCATCCATCCATCTTCATCCGCTTTATCCGAGGCCGGGTCGCGGGGGCAGCAGCCTAAGCAAAGAGGCCCAGACCTCCCTCTCCCCAGCCACCTCCTCCAGCTTATCCGGGGGAATACCAAGGCGTTCCCAGGCCGGCGGAGAGATATAATCTCTCCAGCGTGTCCTCGGCCTGCCCCAGGGCCTCCTCCCAGTGGGACATGCCTGGAACACCTCACCCAGGAGGCGCCCAGGGGGCATCCTTGTCAGATGCCCAAACCACCTCAGCTGGCTCCTTTCGATGTGGAGCAGCAGCGGCTCTACTCTGAGCCTCCCCCCCCCCAGATGGCCGAACTTCT
>NW_005187758.1:65525-66121 GCF_000239375.1 Pundamilia nyererei | reverse complement strand
TTTTAAAAGGCGGGGTTGCTAACCCCATGCCCAACCCTCCTCCTTTCTCATACGGCCTTGGGACCGGCAATGGCAGAGTTTTTATCAGCACACAATATCATCAGCTAACTCACAATTTCTCATACAGTCATTTTCTCCAGTGAGCAGTACTTCTTTTATTATGTAATTTTCCTTACAACTCCCATTGTAGCACTTCTTTGTAATGTGATATTATCTCCAGAATGTGGTGATAACACACCTACAACGTGTTTGTTGACGTCTTTGATTCCAATAATGGAGTCAGTTTCAGTTTGTTCCACGACTGCATTTTAATCACTGCCTCTGTTTGTATCTCTGTCACTGCAGGACCAACATAGAGCGAGAAGTCAGCGCTCTCAGGAGGCCGACAAACCTCACCGAAAAAAGGGGCAGAAAAAATACACCTGTGATGAGTGTGGGAAGTATTTTACCCTTCTTGGAAACTTTAAAGCACACCAACTCGTCCACAGTGGAGTTAAAGCATACAGCTGTGATGAGTGTGGAAAGTCTTTTGCCCAGGCTGGAACCTTGAAAAAACACAAAGTCATCCACAGTGGAGTTAAAGCATACAGCTGTGA
>NW_005187758.1:64177-65434 GCF_000239375.1 Pundamilia nyererei | reverse complement strand
ACAGCTGTGACTTGTGTGGAAAGTGTTTTGCCCGGGCTGGAACCTTGAAAAAACACCAACTCATCCACAGTGGAGTTAAAGCATACCGCTGTGATGAGTGTGGAAAGTCTTTTGCCCAGGCTGGAATCTTGAAAAAACACCAACTCATCCACAGTGGAGTTAAAGCATACAGCTGTGACTTGTGTGGAAAGTGTTTTGCCCGGGCTGGAACCTTGAAAAAACACAAAGTCATCCACAGTGGAGTTAAAGCATACCGCTGTGATGAGTGTGGAAAGTCTTTTGCCCAGGCTGGAACCTTGAAAAACCACAAAGTCATCCACAGTGGAGTTAAAGCACACAGATGTAACTTGTGTGGAAAGTATTTTACCCGGGCTGGAACCTTAAGAATACACCAACTCATCCACAGTGGAGTTAAAGCACACAGATGTAACTTGTGTGGAAAATATTTTACCGATGCTGGAAGCTTAAAAACACACAAACTCGTCCACAGTGGATTTAAAGCACACTACTGTGACTTGTGTGGAAAATCTTTTTCTCAGGCTGACAACTTAAAAAAACACCAACTGATCCACAGTGGAGTTAAAGCATACAGCTGTGACTTGTGTGGAAAGTCTTTTGCCCAGGCTGGAACCTTGAAAAAACACAAAGTCATCCACACTGGAGTTAAAGCACACAGCTGTGATCAGTGTGGTAAAACGTTTGCTCGCAGTTGCAGCTTACGACGTCATCAAGATACCCACTCTGGAATTAAGGCAAATAGCTGTGACAAGTGTGGTAAAACCTTTAGTAGTATAAGTTACCTAAAAAGACACCTGCGGATTCACACTGGACAGGATGTTTACTGCTGTGATCAGTGTGAGAAAGTCTTTACAACAGCCACACAGTTACATCACCACACATTTACTCACACTGAAGAGAGACCTTATAAATGTGACCTGTGTGAGAAGACTTTTAAAGGACCACATTCTCTGAAAGGGCACCAGCAGATCCACACCAGAAGGAAACTCTATAAGTGCAGTTACTGTGAGGTATGTATTTATATTTTTATCTTGTATTTTAAGCCTGACTGTTTGGAACAACTCTGCTCTTTAAATTTGTTTTAGCAAATCAAATCAAATCACTTTTATTGTCACATCACATGTGCAGGTACACTGGTACAGTACATGTGAGTGAAATTCTTGTGTGCGAGCTTCACAAACAACAGAGTTGTGCAAAATACAATAATGTAAACAAGCAAAATACAAGAATGGCTACATC
>NW_005187758.1:49073-51964 GCF_000239375.1 Pundamilia nyererei | reverse complement strand
CCTGTGTTTGGAAAGAGTTGCAGCTTCATCGCGGAGTTTCTCTCGGTTTGTGGGCTCATCTAAAGGTAAGCACCGAGCTAACTTTACTGTGAGTTCAGTTCATGTTGAGTTTAGCTCCTGAATGAGGTCTTCTGCTGCTCTCCTCGGTGTCTGTTCACAGTTTATTGTGAACACCTTGAGAGAAGAGCGAGAGAGTGTTTGGAGAAAAACACTAACTAACCATTAGCTCAGCATGCTGGGAGAAGTTGGAGCAGAAAAGTCTTTATCAGGGTTACAATAAGCTTCCAGCTGCTGTGGATGAACAAATGAATCTATAAATGTTCTGTAATGTGAGTTTATTGTATCCTTGAATCAACAATACAGTCAGTTTGAGATGCTGTTTACAGGCATGTGGGTTTCACGTGAGGAGAACAAAGGCAAACTTTATATAACACCACTCCACATCTGTCTCTGCTTAAACAGCTGCAGCCAGTTTCCTTCATCATATTGAGCAGCCAGACAACACGAAAATATACTCCTAATGAGCACTCTGGTTGTTCATGTGAAAAGCGGATTCTGAATTCACAGTTGTGATCAGAAGTTCACATCCACTCATCATGAGCACGAGTTTCATGGTAGTTTTGGGCTCTGACTTCTTTAACTGTTCTTTTTGTAGAATGGACTGTACAGCAGATATCTTTAATGAACAAACAAGAATCCATGTATTTTGTATTTCCTCTAGTTGACACAGATTCAAAAGTATGCGTATGGCCTCAGATATACACATATATCTAGTATTTGATTTAATGTCTGTTAGCAAGTTGCACTTCGACCAGATGTTTTTGGTAGCCATCACTAACTCTTGGCTGGATATTTGACTACTGTGGGAAATTTCCTGGTGACACGTTTTCAACAATTACATTATAAAATGAAGTAGGATCTCTTCCTCTCTTTTTATAGTCTGGTAACCATTCCTCTGATCACATGTTTGAGTCAAGTCAACAGTCCTCACCTGTTTGTGCAAAAGAAGAGTGAGATGCCTCACCTTTCTTTGAGCGTGCTCAGTGGTTGACTTTATTAAGCACCGATAATCAAACGGCAGATATTGCTGAGTGGGATGGGAAAGTTTGGCTATGTTGTACACCCTTGTGGTCATTTAAAACATTAACACAGACATTCTTTGTTTTTTTTTAATGAAAATTCATCTTTTTAATGCTTATTTATTTATTTGTCAAATTTAATGTCAGAGCTTCTAATAAGCTGCAGGAATGCTGTGTGAGTGGAGAACAGCCAGGTGTCCCCGTCTGATAAACCTCCATCAGTGCCACTGAAAACAGTCACTTTGACTGTAAACATGTTTCCATTTCTCACTTCACTCTTTTGGCATTTAAGTTTTTTATTGATTTTGCAACATATACTTAAACCTGTATAAGAGGGGGAAACCCCCCCCAAAAAACAGAAAAAAACACCCACAAGAAAACTGCTGTTGTACACCTCTGCCCTTACAAGTCTAAAAGAAAGAAAAGAGTAACTAACAATGGGTTCCAAGAGAAGTAACACAGAAATGGGCAAATAAAATTGACCGTTAGGTAACATTTGGACCGGTGGTCACAGTTAATAGTCCTTCAAATTACAATAATACGGTCAAAATCCTGTTTGCTTCAAATAGCTCCAAAAGTAGTCCCAATGTTCATCTTTGACTTCTGTGTCATTTTTAAGTTTATTCAGCATGGACTCATAGGAAGCAGTCTCAGTTCAGGACATACTGTAGTCTTCCAGTGCCTAAGGATAATCCTCGATGCAGTTACCAGTCCAACCATAACAACCGTAAAAATATTATTGAGAGTTCTTGGAATATGAGAACGGTCTCCTAACAAGCACAATTCAGGAGTCAAGGGCACTTCTGATCCTGAACAACCTTCTAAGAGTGTGATGACTTCCTTCCAAAAAGGAGCTATAAAGGAACATTCCCAAAAACAATGTAGGAAAGTCCCCGCCTCAATTTTACATTTCCAACAGAGATAGTCAGGCATAAGCTTCATACGATGTAATCTTGTTGGAGTATGATAATATCTATGCAGAATTTTATACTGTATGCATTTGCTCGTCGCCTCCTTAACATAAAGCCTATTTCCCGCCAAAATGCCCATCCATTTTTCGTTTGGAATTTGTGCATTTAAATCTTTCTGCCACAAAGTTTTAATGTTCGAACATTCCCCACTTCTATTATCGTTTACCAGCCTATAAAAACACGTTGCTGTGTGGTGCTCCTGAGGCATATTTATAAAATTTAGAACAAGATTTTCATGTCCCCTTCTGAACTTCGACGTCACACAATGTCTAATTTGCAAATATCTCCAGAAATTTTCCTTCCCTTCCAATTTGTATGTTTGAACAAGGTCTCTATAGGACATAAATTTTCCATCTTTAGATAAGTCGCTAATAACAATTATGCCACGAGACTGCCACAATTTCCAAAACACGTTTTTTTCCTATATGAATAGCTGGATTGTTCTAAAGAGATGAGTAAAACTGCACATGAGGTGATATTTTAAGAATTCTATGTATATTGAGCCAAACCTGGCTAGAATGAAACAAAATTGGGTTCAGTGAAGTGCAGCTTTGAGACAACATACCTTTTGGATCAAAAGGAGTATAAATCTCAGACTCTATACTTAGCCATTCCTGTCCAGCTTGATTTATTCCCCAGTAAATAACCAATTTTGCCATCTCGAATGAGACTGAATATAATCTTGGATCGGGTAAACTTAAACCACCCTTCTCCCTTCTCTCATATAATTTAAGCATATAATTTACTTGGCTTGATTCTTGCCCTTTTCCCATCCCACAGACACTGCTTAATTAAGTTCAATTCAATTCAATTTTATTTATATAGCGCCAAATCACAACAA